>NW_027611692.1:600000-772500 GCF_964261635.1 Lissotriton helveticus | reverse complement strand
TAACTGGTTCAAATATGTTCTCTCAATGTTTCAAGCTTTATTACAAATGTCACAAAAAGATGTTAATATTTCACATCTTTTCTTGGATTTTTGTCACAATAAAATACACTGAATATAATCTTCACAAAAGTTATTTACAAACGTTTAAGCTATTGTCATTATAAATTACAATAACTTCTATGTAAGTATTATTAAAAAAAATAAAAGCCATTGTTATTTGTAATATCAATACATCTAAGTCACGTAAATACAACACATATTGCATTACAAATGCTATAGGTGTCACATTTGTGAAATTACAACTATTGGTATTGTAAATGACAAAGCTATTAATTTCGCTATTTTCCAAACCAACACATAAATAACAAATGTGTCATTTACAATACCAATAGCTCAAACTTTCCTAATGCGAGACCTATTGCATTGCAAATGTTTGTTTCCTCTTCTATCCCCTCCACTATCCTTCAAAATCCAAATACTGACTAACCTATCCACCACTTTAATTACTTTCATATTTCACTATATTAATTCAACACTAATCCTATAAGGGTCCCGGAGTAGCGTGCTACTTGCCGTGGAAGACTTCGACCACTCGTCAGGGGTAGTAAGCGCAATATAAATGCAATTAAAATACAATACAATGTGTGTCTATTATCTTGGATCAGTACATATAAGAAATGGTGCCTGTGTAATTCCGTTTGTGCATGCACAAGCACTCATTCACGCATTAGTGGAATGATGCTACCACTGGTCCACTAGTTTTGGTTCCATCATCAAGCCTTTTTTAGGTTGAGCCTATTGCGGCAGGGCGCATGCGCTACTGGCTTTGCGAGGCATGCAGTAATGGAGTATGGAGTGTGGAGTGGAAGCTCGGCCCACTCTCCCCCCATGTTTTTAATTGGCTTGTGTAATTTTCTTTCATAAATGATGCCATCTGATTGATTATGTGGCTTGTTAGTCCCTCATTATGGCCATGTCATCACTCCTACATGGGGGAAGAGACAATGCTACATGGGGGAAGAGAACAGGTTTCAGCGATGCATAAGCGCTTACACAGTGACCAACATGCTACATACATTCATATAATAATCACCTGTATGTGCACTCTCTTCACTGAGTTAAGTCTTGCAGGGTAATTAGTACACGCAATCACTGCCTCTAGGGACTCTCATTCTATCCTTGTGCTTTCAAAGTAGTAGCAGTAGTTTCTCATTACAAGTCATTACACACTGTAAAATAATAATATAATCATAACAGAAAATAACAGGATGGCCCTCAGCCCTTAACAGGAGGCGTGCACGCCAAACAAACATAACAAAAAAAGCAACAAAAGAGTATGCTAGATGTGCGTTCACAACACAGTAGGGCAGAGATTGTCCCAAAAAGAGAAAGGTCCAAAGGGCTCTGCTATTGCCAAACAGACTGCTTTACTCTGCTTACATTTGTGATTACAGAAGCGTTAGTGCACATTTCAAAGCACACAACTTGTCTTTCTGAGCACTGGTCAAAATACACTAGGAGCCCTGTTCCGATGCGGTTTGGAAGTCTTCCAGACCAAATCGGTTTGGGAATGGTTTCTGACCGACTCGGATCAGGAGAATCCAACCGACCGAGTACGATGCATCCGGATCCTTCCAGTTACGATTTGGTTGGACTCATATTGACTTCAATCCGACCAAATACTTAGGCTCCCATTGAAGAAAGGGGTGGCTAAGACAAAATCGGGCACCCTGTGGTGGACACCCCCTGGTGCCTGCCACACTGTACATGACTGGTAAGGGGGACCCATGGGTACCCCACAGACCCGATTGGGAAGGCTCAGAGTGCAGGGGGACCCGCTACAGGCTCCCAAAGTCTGATTCCGACTGCTGATTCTAGTCGGACAGCACAATTCAGAAAGGCTGTCCAAATCCAGCATCATAATCGGTCGGTCGGAAACGCTGCCTATACAGACGTATGATTCTGCTCCATACGGCTCGGTCATTCCAAATGGCATCCGGTTAGGATTGGAATCTTCCTAACGCCTAACTGCATCGTACTCGGTCGGTCGGAAAGACACATTCCCAATCCAAATCTGACGGAGCAAATGCTGTTAGGAGGCCTTCCAAACCACAATGGAATTGGCCCCAATGACTCTATGAGCACAAAGTTCAAACACACAACAAGTCTCTGTGAGCACACTCCACTTAGCTGTTGGCCAGGGAGGCCTTATTCCAAAGTCTGTTCTGGCTGCCACAGGAGGCTGCAAGGAGTGAAGCAGAGGAATTCCCTGTGGGCGTTTCCAGGAAAGGGAGCTGATCAGCACCAGACCCTGCAGGAAGGAAGCTGAGGAATTTCCTTGAGAGCATCGCCAGGAGTCAGCTGTTTGACAAGGAAGGAACCGAAACAAAGCTAAGTACCACCAGCTTGTCAGGCAGCAGTGGACAACAACTGCCACACTCACAGGTAGGGGTTGCCTAGCAAGAGGAGGAAGCAGCCGGCAGGAAATGTGCAGGAGGTTACCTTTCAACAAACAAGCAGTGGTGACAACACCTCAGTAGCCAAAACAAGCATTGGCGATGCTAAAACAATATATTTGTCAAACAAGCTTTGGCAATTTTACAATATGTATGGCACTCATGGACTTCCTGTATCTATGACCCTTACGTTGGAACCAAGACCACCATAGGAGTTGACAGATTGCACAGGAATGAGACAATGCGGATTCCCAACTATATGTATCATCATAAGGTGCTTAAAGTACATTTTCCCAATATCTTTATATAATGAATAAGTCGCTTCCCTGCGGCTTAAAGCCTTCAAGCTTAAATATGTGGTATGGAATTTTGAATCTAGATTTTGGGAGAAAATTCTACAGAAACAGGGATATTTCTCCTGATTCATTATATCATTCCCCGATTTCCAGCAATACATATTTTTTTCCTTACTTACATCAGCTAATTTGATGTTACTTTTCTGAACATTCATCTTAACGTAATGTTTCAAAGTATATTTATATAAAACACTTAGATTTCTTTGGAGTGGGATCCAATAAGATTAAGTCATCGGGATACAAAAAAGAATAACACTTAACATTTTCATATTTGGTGGGAAATTGTTAAACAAAATTGATTAGGTGAATCACATTGTCAGGTTGGGTCATGGTTTGAATATGATTTCCAGACAAGCAATCTCTAGGCTTTTGGGTCACAAAGCGTTTTCAAGACGTAAGAGAAAGAAGTTACAGTTATCTTGGAGACAAATAGTAGCTCAGCAATTTACTTAGTTTATTTTTGTGGCTGCGTGGAATTTCAAGATGGCGGCAATAGTCCCAGTATTCAGATTGACATTTGTGTTAGAGCGTTTCTTCAATCATTATTTTGTATTTTAGCTGCTGCGCTGAACCTCAATATGGCAGCCGTAATTGTGGAACTGAGTTTAGCGCTCTAGTGTTTGAGCGTCTAAGGAGATCCTTTACATTGTGCGCGAGCGTTAGAAGCTCTGCGCACTTCAACTCCCGCATCGGAGAAATCAGCTGGGAGTCGCCGGAGCTCTCAGTTTTCAGTCAGGATTATTGGCGAAAATATCGGTTTCTTACTCGGAAGTTGCAGAGAGATTCAGAAGAGATTTAGAGTGGAATTCCAGCATTAGAAACGATCGTCGAGAAAATTCAGGTACTATTCATCTATTCTAAAAGGAAAAAACAGTTCAGAACTTTGTATTCTCAGAAGTTAGTAAATTTTCATTGAAATTAATCAACTAACTAGAGACTTGAAAAGACACAGAATTCAGTTTGAGACTTCATTCTTGATAAATAATAGAACCAGCATTTGGGCATCTTATTTATCAGCGCAAGAATATCAAAGGATAATTTAAAAATCAAAGAACTATTATTTTATTTTATTCATTTATTAAAGTCCATGAGTACTAAGTACGGGCGAATTTTGCGGATCCGTGGTCCGCGAATTTGTGCGAAATGGCAAAAAAAGTGTGCGGATTTTTCCAGCGAAATTGCGGATTTTTTTTTTGCTATTTGCAATAATGTGATGTTGTGTACCCTAGTGTGTGTGTGGTGGGGCCAAATGGGCGGGGCTTCCATGCGAGTTCGCATGCCATGAGGAGATAACAGACTTCTGGTCACAGTAACTACACAGGGATGGCACTCGAGAAACACATGGATGCAAAGACCTCCTCAAGGATTACAGCTCATTTTCGACGGCAGATATGGGGATAAAGGTCACTTGCACAGCCTCGCTCACAATTTTTTAGGGCTGATTACTACGTTACTGAATTTGAGCATCAACTCGGGCACCTGCTTTATTGATATCTGTAAGTGCTTCCTGTTGATGTTTAATTTTTGTGACAGGAGCATCGTACCAGAATGAATCCCGCCCTGCGTGTTTGTCCACGAAGATGCCACAGTTTTGTGCAATACCTCTACTCAACTGGAGTTCTTTCTACTGGCTAATCAGTAAGTGCTACCTCGTTGGGTAAATGTATAGTGCTTTTACTACACTGCAACTGCGTAAAGGGCCAGAAGATGTGTCTCCAGTGACCATGTGTGCCTGTAACTTTGATCCCTTGAGTGAGCTGGGCATAAAAAAAAAGAAAAATCCGCCTGCTCGCTAATTCACAAATTGTCGGCAATTTCGGGAGATTCGCGGAGCGCGAAATTGCCGAAAATCGACAAATTTCACGTGCGTAGCGGATTTTTGGCCCATGCTTAATGAGTACAAATATATTCATAAATCTAACAAATAACATAATTTCCCTCAAAGAGAAAGTCATTCACAGCAAAGACAAAAAGAAAAGACAGTACAATCATCAAAATAACACATCAGTCCTGTATATCCGTAACCTATAATTACAAAACTAAACGCAGCTAGTCTTGTTATAGCTGCTACTGTCTGGCAAACACAAATACAATCATCCTAACTAAGAGAGAAAGATATAATGAAGGCACAAGACAATACGTTTATGCCTCCATGTAATTCATAACTACCCCCCATATCTGGCAACCTAGTTTCCTTTTCCGTCTACCCTTCATGGCACATAAACTATATTCCAAATTAAAAATTGACAGAAATCTTGCCCGCCATAACTCAAAAGATGGGGGGTCCTTTTGTAGCCACATTGATGCGATACAGAGCCTTGCAACGGCAGTAGCAAGAAAAATCAAATATACAAAATGTATGGGTAAAATATCAACTGTCGATCCTTTTTCAACCCCCAACAGAACCTGAGTGGCAGATAATCGTATAGGTACCCCTGAAATCTCAGCCTGAAATTTCTCTATATGCCTGGAAAACGTGGATAAGTGCCTGCATGAATAAAATACGTGTACAATATCAGCTGCTTCGGTCCCACAGCGAAAACACTTAGCCCCATTTACACAACCCAGGGGTGTGGAATTTAATGAAATATGTACTTGTCCAAGGGACAAGTAGCTTCATAAATCTACTTGTCCTGTAACAAAATCCACTTGTCCCTTTGGTGCCACATAGTGCGCCGTAAAATAATGGCAGCCATCTCAATATAGAAGAGCTCTGATAGTAGTCTCTCTGATTAATGTCAGGCTAATACTATGAAAGGATTTGACTTTTGGGGGTTTTCACTAGCTTTTCTGTAATCTTTTCCCATACTGAGAAAGGTTGGAAATGTACTACCCCTGACAACGGCAGAAGTAAAGTTTCTTCCAGGGCTGGGAAAATGTGGTTCGAGAAAAAGTTAACTTGTAAACACTCAGATTTCCACTGGGGTACATTCATCTTTGCTCATGCTAAAATGCAATTCGCAAATATTTTCTAGAATTACGGTTTCCTGGCCTACTTAAGGAAATTCATGTGAATTCATGAAAAACGTAAATCTGCTTTAATATAAGGACATATATCCTGGGTGCACTTTTGTGACTTTCTTTAACATTTGAGCCCCTAATTCAATCTGAGTTAAACAAGACTTTTTGTTTTTATTTAAATGCTTTCTCATCCTATCTATCGGCTGGCTTCCTTGTGTGTGACAACATTCTGCTCTTTTACAAAGTAGTTTTGTTCAGTACCAGGAATTTCTATGGCAATGAGGCCTTTATGAGACCAAATACTGGCTGTCTAGTAAGAACGTGCTGGCGAACAGCACCACACCTACCTGATAATCCCCAGGTAGAGAAAGGAGCATAGTGCAGGCCAAGTGAGTAACCAGAAAATTGAAATACCCCCCCACTTTGATCCAAAGCTCTTATGCCACCAAGCAAGCGAAAAAAGTCACTGGAGTCCTCTCCAGAATTGCTATGTCTCTTCCATCTAAGCATCCATCCATTCATCCTTTCACCCACTGATATCTAGCATTTCATCTTTACATGGTCATCCATTCATTCTTTCATCCATTAGCCTTTCACCAATATGTTCGTCCATCTGTTGATTTGTCAGTCCATCCGCTCATCAATATCCAAACCCACCCATCCATCTCCAAACCTAACCATTTCAGCCATCTGTCCATCCTTTCGCTCATCCATACAGACACCCTTTCCCTCCATCCATCTATCCATCCATCCTTTCACTTATCCATCCATCCTTTCACTCATCCATCCACTCTTTCAGTCATCCATCCACCCTTTCACTCATCCATCCACCCACCCTTGTACCAATCCATCAATCCATCAATCCATCCTTCCACTCATCCATTTATCCTTTACACTCATCCATCCTTTCGCTCCCTAATCCATACACCCTGTAACCCATCCATCCATTCAGCTTTTCCTTCATTATAACATCCTTTGTCCATCCACTATCCCCGTCACTCAACCATCCCTGTCACTCATTCATCCATGCATTTAGCCAGCAACACTTACACTCACTCATCCTTTCACCCACACATTCATCCATCCTTTCACTCACACCCACCCTTTCACATTAATTATGAGCCTTTGTCTGTCGAGCTGCAGACAGAAGAGGCCCATCAAGAGCTCCGCCTCTACAGTAGCTGCTAAAGTGGGGTGTTCACGAAGCCCCTGTTCATACCGATCCTTCCATCTCCAAACCTATCTATCAAACTCATCCATCCCGTCTTCCTTTCACTCATCCATCCTTTTGCTCATCCATCCATCCTTTCACCCCACACATCCTCCTTTTCGCTCATATTCATCCACCCTTTCACTCATCCCTCCATCCATCCTTTTGCTCATACATCCATCCTCCTTTTCACTTGTATATCCTTCCATCCTTTCACTTCCTCCATTTATGCTTTAGCTCATCCCTCCACCCTTTTACCCCATCCATCATTCCATTTCGCTCATATATCCATCCACCCTTTCACTAATCCCTCCATCCACCTTTACACTCAACTATCCACCCATCCATCCACCCTTCCACCCAGCTAGCCACCTACCCACCCACCGATTCATCCACCCACCCACTCAGCCATCCATCCATTCATCTACTCTATCTCTCCCCATTAATCCCCCTTTCATTCAGCCATCCATCCACTTTCACCCCATCCATCCACTTTCACCCCATCCATCCACTTTCACCCCATCCATCCACTCAGCCATCCATCCTTTCACCTTTGCCCATCCATTCTTTCACGGATCCTTCCTTACATCCATCATTTCACTCATTCATTCATGCATCTATCCATACACCCTTTCACTCCACCCATTCATCCATGCACCTATCCATCCAACCTTTCACTCATTCATACATGCATCTACCCATCCACCCTTTCACTTATTCTTCCATGCACCTTTCCATCCAACCTTTCACTCATTCATCCATGCATCTATACATCCACCCTTTCACTTATTCTTCCATGCATCTATCCATCCACCCTTTCACTCATTCATCCATGCATCTATTCATCCACCCTATCACTCATCCACCCACCCCTTTCAAATCCATTATGGGCCTTTGTGTGCAGACCTGCAGACTGAAGAGGCCCATCAAGAACTCCACAGCTGCTGTAGTTGCTATGGCAGTGTGTTCAAAATGCTCCTGGTGTATGCACAAAGTGAGATGAGAGGCCTAGTGCAAGAACAGAAATGGGGGTGGCCTTAGGACTGCATGAAAGCCTCACGGAGAAACTTATGAGCTTTAATGTAAGCCCTGAATGACTGAGAAAACGAGAGGCCAAGGGGAGCAGGTCCGGGCTGTCAGAGAGGGCGGTGAGGGCGATGTTAGCA
The DNA here is from genome assembly GCF_964261635.1 of Lissotriton helveticus. Lineage (NCBI taxonomy): Eukaryota > Metazoa > Chordata > Amphibia > Caudata > Salamandridae > Lissotriton > Lissotriton helveticus. Next base: position 764,351 of record NW_027611692.1, on the reverse strand, counting down.
GGTTTAGGCACCGGGTGAAACATAAAGTGTACAGGAAAGGAAAAGTGCAAAGAAGGGGGAACAGGGGGGCACGAGGTGCATGAGAAGGGAAAGCACTGCTCTTGGGGCCGTATGAGGCCGAAGAGTGGAGCAGAGATTAAAACGCAGGGGTCATGGAGTTCAAGTCCGAGCAAGGGACCAAGAGGCAGATAAGGCAGCCTCTTACATGACAGTGCTGTGAGTGTTCTGGAGCTGCAGAAGCACGATGTTTGTGACGCTCAAAGAAAATAAAAGGAACACGGGCGGGCCTGGGGGCCACACAAGCTTATGGAGCTGGCTGCAACTTTGAGCTCTGCTTTATCTCTGTTGTTGTTCTGCTCTGGGGAAATTAAAGTGCGGGCCCCAGCACCATTAAACTGTCTACTTGTCCTTTGGACAAAATGCTAATTAAAACTTCTTGCCCTCCTAAGAAATCTAGATGTCTCGGGCGTCGGGAGATAGGAATTCCCCACCCCTGACAACCCCACGCGGACAATTTGGCTGGCATGTTTTTTAAATTAAATACTGTTTTAAAATGTTGGGCGTGCAGGATTGCTGACATGAATAATTGCCCCGCCAGCTCTAAGGAAGTCTCCAGTTGGATACCCTGACACCCCAATCAGTTGTCCCATTTATGATTTTGAGCTTCCAAGTCGTTATCTAATGCATCTAACATTAAAGCATACTGTGTGCCGATCCGTGATCCTTTCCGAACTGCCTCAGCAAGGGGATTAGTTTGAATTCTCCATCGGGCTTTTAAAAAGTAATCACAAATTTGTAAATATTTTAAAAAGTCAGCCCGAGGTAAATGAAATTGATCACTTAATTGATCGAAAGATTTCATGTCATTTACCAGAAATAGATCACCAACTGTACACACCCCTTTGTCCCTCCATTTCCACATTATCCGGTCATAGAATACTGATGGTAAAGAGTAGTTATTGTTAATGGCGTATACCAAGATATCTTCTGCACCCCAAACTTTTTTTTAACCACTGTCCATACTTTGTAAGCAGCAATAATGAGCTTGAACCGAGTGCGCTTATAGTAGCTCCCGTCCACGTTAATAAACAGTCTATTGTTTGCGTCACTACCTAGCAACATTTGATAGATGGAGGGGGATTCTGCACTAGTTGCTGATTCAACGCCAGTCAAAAGTATACTCATACGCTGTATCATACATACGTAATAGTACAACGTAAAATCTGGAACAGCCCAGCCCCCCTGTTACCTGGATAGGACCATGTACCACATTGCTCTGCGCGCTTTGCCCTGAGACCATATAAATCTGGCACATATTGTTTGCAACAAAGCAAGACTACTTCTTGGGATCTCTAAAGGGACTGCCGTAAAAAAAATATAAGATTGTCGGCAAGATCAGCATTTTAAGAACATTGCATCTTCCCACCATGGTTAGAGGAAGGCACTCACAGCGATCCAATTGTTTACGAGTCTCTGATACCAGCCGCTCCCAATTAGATTCTACCAATGCCCTCAGACAGACCCGGATCCTGATCCCCAAATAGAACACTTCTTCCAATACCCTTGGATCCACAAATGCATGTATGTTAGGGCATAAAATTTGTGTCTTTGTGGAGTTCAGTTTATAGCCAGAAGCCGCCCCGTACTGTACCGCCAGTTGCTCTATTTCAGGCATACCCATTGCTGGATTTTTTGTTACAACTGCTACGTCATCGGCATAGGCGAGTACACGAAATTGATCTTGCTGCAATCTAACTGAAGTTATCCTGGGGATGTCCTTGTTCCCCTTTACTATTTTCCCTCTATATTGATCCTTTTTTTTTAAATGTTAGAAGAAAGAACTATTTAACTGAAGACAAAGAAATATCTAAGATAGAAAAGGACAGGAAGATTATATACATGAGAGATGATTTAATTCTCAAAACAAAAGACTGAATATTTAAAAAACTATTGTAGGTGAATATATATATATATATATATATATATATATATATATATATATATTTATACTCACCAACAAGTCGGCTTGATCTTTTATGGACAAGTACTGCATCTAAAAAAGAAGAGTAAAAAAGGACAGAAAAAGTCAATCAAAATAAAAGACTTCAACTACAGCATATTAAAGGACTATTCACAGAGAGAAACTAAGACCACTGATTAAGCAGGTAATAGTTTATAAGAGTAAAATAGAAACTAGAGCAGGAGAAGTAGTTAAAAGAAAGAATCTGTAACCTTGTGTTTTTGTTGTTACAGGAACTGAATACCATTAGAGGGTGATCAGCAAGTAATCTTACAGTGGCAGTCTCTTTTAATTCCCATTCCCCTTTCCCTTTCTTTACTGCTAGTTGAATATATTTTGATTGCAGTGAAGTGGAGGAATTGGGAAGAATTCTTCAAAGATAAAGAATCAAGATCAATTCTTCAGACCCTGTGGAGTCAAGACTCAGGTACTTGGTTGATAACTGACACACATATATAAAAGGAAAAAGTAAGGGAGTTAAAATATATCCTTGCTTAAGTTCATAATCATGTAAATCACCATGGGGTGACCCTGTATCCCTCAGAACCTGGGCAATACAATGTAATATAAACAATGGTTCTGTCGGGTATGTAACCTGATTACTTCAAAGTATGATTTGAATCATTCACAGTTCAATTAGTCATATGGTTACTTAAGACAGTGCTCTAAATTAGGAGCTTACTCACAATGCAAATCCAAACCAAAAGAGTTCAGGGTAACCATCCGTTTTTAATCTATGAATTAATTTTCATTCATAAACACCCTGTTTGTACATGAAGATTATTCAATCAAGACTTATTTACAATTTATAAATACTTTTTTACAAGACGGCGCATTAAAGAATTGAGTGAATAAAATGTGACATAAAGTGCAATAGTGACATTCAAACGTGATTATTAACAAGTGAGTGAAGGGGGGAAAGGAAGGGAAGCAAAAAGTCTTTTTGGGCCAGTTCCAGTATTCAATTATGATTATTCCAGTAATCCACTTAAGTTGGCTTTGGTAAACTGGATATCCTGTACTTGTCCAACAATTTCAATATCGTCGATGTTTCGACCCTTTGGACGCCTTAGTGTGGGTCTAGGGTGGGTCTTCTTCAGGACATGGGGCAGTGGTGTAGCGCCGAAGGACCTTCGTTGGTTAGGCCCTGAGATATTGCTGAGGAAGGTATGGAATTTCAGGCGTATTGGACTTTTCAAATCCAGTGATAGGGAATAGTGATTCCCGCCGTGGTTTCTGCATGGAACATCCTAGAGCCCAAAAAGATTCCAAGGCTCATTGGGATTAAGATCGCCGTATTACTGGTACGATCTTGTAAAGTAGACACAGTCCCTTAATCTGCATCCGTACACGAGACCTGCTTTCATCCGCTCGCTCCTGCAAGATGTGTTCGGCAATCCAGTATATTAGTTCATAATCAGTCATAATTACATCGGACACTGCTTAAGCATTAGAGCCGTGTTTGTAAACATAATTAGAAGATGTGGATTCCGTCATACCCCTTTTAATCCTTAATCACCAAGTATTTGTGGTCTGACAGTAAGCACTCAAATGAATGTCTCGTAGTTAATTATATGCACTGGATTCACGGTACTGACTAAAGTCTCCAATAACTCTGAAAACTCTGTTAGAAGTGAGGAAATCCTATTCTCTCCTGTGAAGCCAGAACATTAATAGAACAACGTAGCTGGTAGCTGCTCAATAGCGCCTGATCCAAAATGACCTTCAGAGCAATAATTACACATTGCATCGCACTGTCAACAAAGCGCCCAACTAGGTAGTGGTAGTGGTAGAAATGGGATCTCTGGTTGGCTAAGGCTTGCGCCAGAGCCAGGCAGAGACCACCACTCTAGTCAGGGCTTGGGAGTTACACACCAAAGATAACCCCTGCTCACCCCCATGGTAGCTTGGCACGAGCAGTCAGGCTTATCCCGGAGGCCATGTGTAAAGCATTTGCGCACACACACAACAGCAACAACATCCCAGGCACACCACAAAAGGAACTCCACACAAGGTTATATAAAAAATAGCCTTTGAATTCTCAAAACACATTAGAATAGTAGCGATACAAAAGGGGATGATGGACGGAGCGCTTGAGCAAATCAAACACTCACCCCCAGTCAACTGATTTGGATTTAATCCATCACCATTCTTTAGCTCACTCTGCCACCCCAGTTCAGACATGGACATATGCAAATCAGTCTGTCCCTGTGCCTCATGGGAGCAGTCCAGCCCGAACTGCCAAGCCATGTCTTCCCTGGACCGGAAACAAGCATCCTGGGACCACATTAAGAAAACCCTCAGACAGTGCAATTACTCTAATTGATTCCTGCAAATTAACATTTTTTATAACAAATATGTGTGTCTTATATGTGGTCGCCAAAGGATTTGTTATCTGGTTTTAGATTGATTATACTTGAACTTTGTGAGAAAAAACAATATATATATATATATATATATATATTCACTGAAAAAACCATAGGTTATAGACCATATATAGTTAGGAATTAGCATTTAAAAAACCTTATTTTACTCACACAAAACCATTGAAATTCCATATATAGTTAGTTGCACTAACTATATATCGCGCACCCGCAATCCACTGCTGATCATGTCACATATTACATCATTCATGACATGGTCAGTGACATCACTGATGACATCACTGATGACAACATCCAGTGACTGTATGTTTCTGTAAAGTTAAAATATGTCTTACATATTGAAGAATGAGTGGATGTATAAGTGTCTGGATGAAGGATTTAGTAGGTGCGTGACTGACTGTATGAGTGAGTGATTAAATGTGTCTCACTGAATGCATGGGTTAGTGACTAAACTGTCTTAATGTGTGCATCATTATGTCTGTTGTGATGTAAACTGCTGCATGTGTTGATCATTAGCTATACGAGAGGCTATATGTGTTATTAATTGGTTGCCCAAGTATTTCTATGGGAGATTGAGTTTGTGTGGGGGTGGCTGGAAGGTGTGTGACTCTGTGCATAGATGTGTGAGCAGTTTATTCACTAGGTGTATGAGTTCAAGAGTGCATGTGGAAACAGCTACATGGGCAGTTGGCTGTGTGCATAAGTGTATTGATGAGTGAATGGATATCTCAATGCTACATGTCATAGTAAGTACATATGTAAAACACAGTACATGTGAGAGTTGGCATATATAAATAACTGTGCATGAGAGCCACTGAATGAGTGAGTGGTTGTATCGATCATTGTGAACTTGTATCAGGGATTGTATAAGAGAGTAAATATGTGTTAGTATATGTTTCAATAAGTAAGGTGTGTATAACTGTATAGTTGAAGAAATGGAGGTGAGATTGTTTCTTTGCATGACTGACTGGGTGTGTGAGTAACTCCATGGATGAGTGGCAGTGTGTGAGTGTCTGTATACACTGAGTGTATCTAAGGTTATATTAGAGTCTGAAGAGGTTTATCGTATTAGCACAAGAATGATGTCAAATGAGACGTCATCAGTGATGTCATCAGTGATGTCATTTGAGATGTCATCAGTGATGTCATCAGTGATGTCACTGACCATGTCATGAATGATGTAATATGTGACATGATCAGCAGTGGATTGCGGGTGCGCGATATATAGTTAGTGCAACTAACTATATATGGAATTTCAATGGTTTTGTGTGAGTAAAATAAGGTTTTTTAAATGCTAATTCCTAACTATATATGGTCTATAACCTATGGTTTTTTCAGTGAATTTTCAAGGTTTTGTAAATGCTAATTCCTAACTATATATGGTCTATAACCTATGGTTTTTTCAGTGAATTTCAATGGTTTTTTAATAGCAAATATCATAAGCTGTCGAATGTCAAGTACGTGGTAAGTGAAAACATTTTCGTGTTTATGCACACTGATCTGCTTTGAATGGTGCCCCCCCCCCCTCATTTCTATTAGGAGTACTCTCTCTTTGCAGATAGTGAAAGGTAGTTAACGCAGGCCTTTGCCCCCGTTGTAATCCGTCGTGCCTGCTTCTCTCTCCATTTGATTGATTGTTATCCAAGTATTTACTGTTTTAGAATTAGTTCTCTTTGGTTCATTCTCTATTTACAAACAAACACAGAGTCGCAATACTCTGTTTAGTCTTTGCAGATAACGAAAAATCGTGTAAAAAAAAAGAAAAGGAATCGAGCAAAATCAGTAGGCCACTAATGGGATCTCTTTTTGACCTCGCTAAAATAGAAACATTAGGAACAACCCCTCATGACAAATACAAAACTAGTGAGATGAACTGAACTCCACACAATGATGGCTGCAAAACAGCTCGGCTCCGCCACCCACCCCGCCCAAAATAACGATAAAGAGCGGCTGCCATGATTGGTTGCGGAATGGCCACGACGGAGCTACGAAATGGTGCTGCTCTCATGCTAACCCCAGCTTCAGTCTGAAACATCCAGAAACACTGTAGACTACCAATTCGATCAGTTCCGGTAGCGCCCCAATGTAACCCGGTAGAGAAGAACTAGCCCTCCCCTCTTTGACTGATGGTTCTTGTTGCCTGTCCCTTCTGTTGTCATTTAACAGAACTATTTAGCCTGCTGAAAGGGGTTGTGTTCCGACCGCTGGTTGGTGGAGACATTTTGACTATATTCTGGACCTGCGTTGTCGCGTAATGCGTCATATGACGCGCCGCGTTAGCGCATCCGGAAGTCATCCGGGGCGCGCAGCGCGTAACGTAAGCATAACAAGTCATGTGACTTGTTAATAAAACTTTTCATTGGTTCATTTTACTTTTCTTATTGTAATGATGAAAGGCTTGGTCATATGACCTAAAAATTACGCTTTTCATTACTTCCGAACATTATTTTTTCTTAAATATATGTTATAATGTTCCAGGCTAATGTACTTTCCCGGAAATTTTACAACTGTCCTGCAAGTAAAATATATTCTTTTTCGAGAAAAAGAGCGTTTCTTCGTCCCATGACGGAGCCGTTGGGCAAAAGAGGGTCGACCTGCTGTCTTAGTCGCCGATACGCCTGAATATGAGATTCTTATCGATCACTTTATGTTGCAGGAATAGAAAACACAACAGCCCTTGACCATTTATCTTTACTGCGTTCCTTCGTATTATACCTTTTACCCTTCATGTAATTGGTCTGCTTTATTTCACTTGCCTTTTAATGATTCTAAAACAGTGAATATTATTAAAAACTTTACCAATGTATATACTACTACCATGTTTTCTTTTAAAAACCTTTATTGTGAAAATTTCATTATACAAATCCGAGCCTATAACCACGTGGGCCTGCCACGGAGCAAACTGTAATCGTATATGATGAATAGACATTTACACTGTAGAGGAACGTAACGGGCGGGCCATTAGGTTGCAAGAACTAAGGTGTCTAACAGTTACGGAATCGGTGGACGTACATTTTATAATTAAAATACGACAGGGCCAGTTACAATAAAATTATCTAGATATACATTTGCGGGCAAGTACCATGGGTGACGTTAATTCGAACTTTCAACAGTACAGTAATCAATAACACATCAGAACTTAATATCAATAGGGATGTCGAAATATTCAATCAATTCTCGTCCCCGCCCGCCATGTGCTTCAAAACTGCATACGTATCTCGTGATTTCAAGGTTCTGCAACCAGTACACAACAAGGAGTTACGAGTCCCATTTATTCCGGCGCCATTTTGGGCGAGGACGGGCAGGTCCAGGATATAGTCAAAATGTCTCTACCAACCATCGACTATGATGATGTTCATATGCTGTATTTATTAGAGTAACACTCATCTGTCCACATGAAATTAATTTGCCACAATCTAAACATGTCATTTTAATCTTTCCAAAGTTCTTCTAAATATTTGGGACCGTTTCCCTTGCCTCTGAAGCTCTCAGTGCCACTTCTTTGATGAATGTACTAGCAGGTCAGGGGTTCTCCTCCAAATCTCTCTTTTATGCAGCACTATAATTAATTGGTGCCACCTCTCCATATGACGATGCATGGTATAGTTACCACAACTATATTTTTTTTCGGTTCCTCTGGAGAGTTCATCGTGGCAGATGAAGGGTGTAACGTACCGGGCATTTACCTTTTTTTGCATGTACAGGAAAGGAAAAAAAAATTGAGCGTCCGAGTTCTAAGGTGTCCCAGGGCCATTTTAGTGGACCAGGCCCAAATCCAAAGAACAGGCCGCCATTTTGAGAGTCCTCTTGCAGCCGCCTGTCGCTGTAGCATCAAGAGCAGCCGAAACTCAGCTGAATGGCAACTGAAACGGTAAAGGGGCGCCCCACTACAGCAGACGAGCCTCCACCTAGGAAGGCCCATTCACGCCGGCTCCCCCCCCCCCCCTTCGGGCACCCCACGCCGTTATTCGGAGCAGTATTGTAGGATGGCCACACCAGTGCGGCAACTTGCTAGACATCACCTCGGTGGTAACCGAATCTCAACGCCTTGTGGTGTCTTCTATTCAGAAAACATTGTTATGCTGCCTTCGACCTATTCGCCGCAAGTGCGCACACAACTCAACTGCATAGCTTGCTAGACACCACCTCGGTGCCATCCGGATCTTGGAATGTCAGCGCCTTTTGGTGTCTTCTCTTCAGAAAATATTGTTGCGCTGCCTTTGGCCCCATTCGCACATCAGTCCGCTACTGACGCCATCTCACAGGCTAATGGGGCGCCCCACGCCGACTTTCAGCATTGTAGGATGACCACACCAGTACAGCAACTTGCTAGACATCACCTCGGTGCCATCCGGATCTCGGCGCCCCACTGCAGATGAAGTGCCTCTCAACTATGAAACCACCACGGTGACATCCAGATCTTGGCGCGTTGTGCTGCCTTCGGCCTATTCGCACATCGGTCCGCTACTGACGCCATCTCACAGGCTAATGGGGCGACCCACGCCGAGTTTCAGCATTGTAGGATGACCACACCAGTACAGCAACTTGCTAGACATCACCTCGGTGCCATCCGAATCTTGGCATCTCAACGCCTAGTGGTATCTTCCATACAGAAAATATTGTTACGCTGCCTTTGGCCCCATTCGCACATCAGTCCGCAACTTAGACATCACCTCGGTGCCATCCGGATCTTGGCATCTCAGCGCCTTGTGGTGTCAGTCAGAAAATATTGTTGCACTGCCTTTGGCCCCATACGCACATCAGTCCGCTACTGACACCATCTCACAGGCCAACAGGGCGCCCCACGCCGACTTTTACCATTGTACGATGGCCACACCAGTGCCACAACTTGCTAGACACCACCTCGGTGCCATCCGGATCTTGGCATCTCAGCGCCTTGTGGTGTCTTCAAATCAGAAAATATTGTTGCGCTGCCTTTGGCCCCATTCGCACATCGGTCCGCTACTGACGCCATCTCACAGGCCAACGGGGCGCCCCACGCCGACTTTCAACATTGTAGGATGGCCACAGAAGTGCGACAACTTACTAGACACCACCTCGGTGCCATCCGGATCTTGGCGCGTTGTGCTGGCTTCGGCCTATTCGCACATCGGTCCGCTACTGACGCAAACTCACAGGCCAACGGGGCGCCCCACGCCGACTTTCAGCATTGTAGGATGGCCACACCAGTGCACCTTACTAGACACCACCTCGGTGCCATCCGGATCTTGACGCGTAGTGAAGCTGCAGCAGCTGCAAATAAGCTTCAGACAGTGTTACAACCGCTGCTCAGAACTCTCAACTATGACACCACCTCGGTGCCATCCGGATCTTGGCATCTCAGCGCCTTGTGGTGTCAGTCAGAAACTATTGTTGCGCTGCCTTTGGCCCCATTCGCACATCGGTCCGCTACTGACGCAAACTCACAGGCCAACGGGGCGCCCCACGCCGACTTTCAGCATTGTAGGATGGCCACACCAGTGCGGCAACTTGCTACACACCACCTCGGTGCCATCCGGATCTTGGCATCTCAGCGCCTAGTGGTGTCTTCTATTCCGAAAATATTGTTGCGCTGCCTTCGGCCCCATTCACACATCGGTCCGCTACTGACGCCATCTCACAGGCCAACGGGGCGCCCCACGCCGACTTTCAGCATTGTAGGATGGCCACACCAGTGCGGCAACTTACTAGACACCACCTCGGTGCCATCCGGATCTTGGCGCGTTGTGCTGCCTTCGGCCTATTCGCACATCGTCCGCTACTGACGCAAACTCACAGGCCAACGGGGCGCCCCACGCCGACTTTCAGCATTGTTGGATGGCCACACCAGTGCGGCAACTTACTAGACACCACCTCGGTGCCATCCGGATCTTGGCGCGTTGTGCTGCCTTCGGCCTATTCGCACATCGGTCCGCTACTGACACAAACTCACAGGCCAATGGGGCGCCCCACGCCGACTTTCAGCATTGTAGGATGGCCACACCAGTGCTGCAACTTGCTGGACACCACCTCGGTGCCATCCGGATCTTGGCGCGTTGTATTGCCTTCGGCCTATTCGCACATCGGTCCGCTACTGACGCCGCCTCACGTGCCAACGTATTTTCTCCGTATTTTATACCCTATGCCGCATAACAGGTCATGTGACTTGTTTATAAAACTTTTCATTGGTTCATTTTACTTTTGGTTTCCTAATGATGGAAAGCTTGATCATATGACCTAAAAACAACACTTTTCATTGGATGAAAACTTTTTTTTTTCCCAAACGATGAAAGCCCCACCTTGTTTCTGGATGTTTCAGACTTAAGCTGGCGTCAGCATGAGAGCACCACCATCTCGTGGCTCCGTCGTGGTCATTCCGCGAGCAATCATGGCAGCCGCTCCCCACCGGAAGCCTGCGGGAGTCGGGGCTCCCAAAAATTTTGATGAATTCTCAAGGCGGAGGGGACGCTTTCGAGAATGGGGTCCAAGACCTAGCAGACAAGCGTCCGATTTCCAAGGTGTCCCAGGGCCATTTCAGTGGACCAGGCCCAAAAAGGAAACAGCCTGCCGCCATTTTGAGAGTCCTGTGACAGCCGCCTATCGCTGCACCGCAAGAGTGGGCGCAACTCAGCTGAATTGCGGCTTTTGACACAGTGGACCAAAAACGGACGGAATGGCAACTGAAACGGTAAAGGGGCGCCCCACTACAACAGATGACACTCCACCTGGAGAGGCCCGTTCACGCCGCCTCCCCCGGGGCGCCCCACGCCGTTATTCGGAGCAGCATTGTAGGATACCAAAACCAGTGCGGCAACTTACTGGACATCACCTTGGTGCCATCGTTCTGCTGCCTTGGAACTATTCGCACAACAGTTTGCTACTGATGACCCACCCCCCGCGACGCCCCACGCCGTTATTTGCTGGGTGGCAACTTACTAGACATCACTTTCGTGTCATCTAGATTTCAACGCGTTCTGCTGCCTTGGAACTATTCGCACAACAGTTTGCTACTGATGACCCACCCCCCGCGACGCCCCACGCCGGAAATCTGGACGTTGTGCTGCGTTGGGACTATTCGCACAGCCGACCGCTACTTCGTTGTTTTTCCCTAAAAATGTTTATATGTTATTACTATTTTTGTTTTCTTGTATATATTTATAAATTATTAAAGTTTTATAATCTTACTACTTTGTCGGAGTGCTATATATTTTTTATGTGACACATAATTGTAAAAACTTTGATGTACAAAGAGTCATCCCTGGAATCTTCCGCTTCAGGCTCGGTCCCCTCCCCAATCACAATACAGGATGGTTTTCAGATAATAGCAACGCTTCTGCTGTGACGGATCTCATCGAGTGTGGGCCTTGATCTACTATAACTCCTTTGAAGAGGGGTGATTCTTTACAGCTGTGGCCATAAACTACATCTGCAGGGCTAGCTGATACCCTAGGACCAGCCTGGACAATCGGACACAGAGGAAAAGGAGTGTCAGAGGGTGCGGTAGTGAATAGGGCGAAAGGGAGGTGTCGGGCGGGCACAGGGTGTGATTCTCAGGGAAGAGCAGCGCAGATGGGGGGAGGTTTATTACCCATGCATAAGACAGAGAGCGGGGGTGACCACTGCCTGGGGGAGATGCTTGCGAGGATGGGGAGCCATGCTAAGGATCGACAGCGTGCACAGAGTGGGTCTGGTCAAGGCATCTAAAATGGCTGCCGTGCACGACAAAAGTGTGGCATTTGAAAAAAGACAAGATGGCGCAGACAATGTTTTTCAACACTTCCTGATTTCCTTCGAATCGAACGTTAACAGACGTTGGGGCATATTACCAAAGTTAAGCGATATTTATCCCTAACGATGCTTAGCAACGATTTTTTTACCGTCAGAAATTATCGCAGATAAACCTTGCTATTATCAAGGTTTATCGCAAATACGATAAAAAACGACCGCAATGCATTAATATCGCTGAAAACTCAGCGATATTCATGCATTACCGAGCTAATGCTCTTAGCCATGTTATCCACCTCCCATTGGATAACATGGCTAAGAACTGCTCAGGGCAGGTGCTAGCTTTTGGAGATATTCGCGCTTATCTCGAATATTTCCAAAAGTTGATAATAGGAGATAGCGATGTTAGCGACTGTTTCCAGTCGCTAACATCTTGGCATGCCCACTTTGCATGTCATTAGTGATAAATATCACTCACATGCAAAGTGGGGCCCAAGATGGTCGCTATCTCCTACTAGCCGTCGCTAACTGGTGTTAGCAACAGCTAGGTAATACAGATATAATTTTATCTCCGCGAAGCGGAGCGCTGTTACAGATATATATCTTGTTTTTGAACGTTAATTTCTCAAAATGCACTGAAGCACATATATTGAGACCTAGCAAAGGCACATCGGGCTACCAGTCCCTAATATTTTACCAAGTTTCGTGCAAATCCATTCAGCCGTTCGATTATTATTATTATTATTTTTTTTTGCCCCGCGGGACCCTTTTAAAACCTCCACATCAAACCTAGGGGGTCAGCGAGGATCTACTATGCCCCCTTATGGTCATTTGCCCCTTCGCTTTGGCCTCCTCTTGTCTCTCGATCCTACCGAGAGACAAGATGGCGGCCGCTACGGACTGTTTGGAATGTTTACAGACACCGGAGAGCCAATCAGCTTCGCTTCGCAAAGCTCCGTAACACGAAAAGTACGCGAAGCGGTGCGCTGTTACAGATATATATCTTTTTTTGAACGTTAATTTCTCAAAATCCACTGGAGCACATATATTGAGATCTAGCAAAGGCATATCGGGCTACCAGTCCCTACAATTTTGCCAAGTTTCGTGCAAATCCATTCAGCTGTTCGATTATTATTATTTATTTATTTTTTTGCCCCGCGGGGCCCTTTTAAAACCTCCACATCAAACCTAAACGGTCAGGGAGGATCTACTATGCCCCCTTATGGTCATTTGCCCCTTCGGTTTGGCCTCCGCTTGTCTCTCGATCCTACCGAGAGACAAGATGGCGGCCGCTACGGACTGTTTGGAATGTTTACAGACGCCGGAGAACCAATCAGCTTCGCTTCACAAAGCTCCGTTGCGCGAAAAGTACGCGTACTGGAGCGCTGCCCGGTCCGCTGTTACAGATATATATCTTTTTTTAAACGTTAATTTCTCAAAATCCACTGGAGCACATATATTGAGACCTACAAAAGGCACATCGGGCTACCAGTCCCTACAATTTTGCCAAGTTTCGTGCAAATCCATTCAGCCGTTCGGGCTAAAAGTGAGGCCAACCGCCCTATGGAAAACTCAATGTTAAAAACACGTTTTGGAACCCCCCTTTTTTCTCGGCCCCCCCTTGACGAACCCCCCCCAAATTTTCAAGGGCTGCTCAGAAACAAAATGTGCCATTTTCCTGAAAATTTCAGCCAATTCCGTCCACAAACGCCAAAGTTATTAGACATAGAATTTTCAAAAATCCCATAGAGAAAAAATCCTAACTATATATACCTACTGGCGACCACCAGTAGGTATATATTTATATATATATATATTACCTACTGGCGGTCGCCAGTAGGTATATATAGTTAGGATTTTTTCTCTATGGGTTTTTTGAAAATTCTATGTCTAATAACTTTGGCGTTTGTGGACGGAATTAGCTGAAATTTTCAGGAAAATGGCACATTTTGTTTCTGAGCAGCCCCTGAAAATTGGGGGGGGGGTTCGTCTAGGGGGGGTCGAGACAAAAGGGGGGTCCCAAAACGTGTTTTTAACATTGAGTTTTCCATAGGGCGGTTGGCCTCACTTTTAGCCCGAACGGCTGAATGGATTTGCACGAAACTTGGCAAAATTGTAGGGACTGGTAGCCCGATGTGCCTTTTGTAGGTCTCAATATATGTGCTACAGTGGATTTTGAGAAATTAACGTTTAAAAAAAGATATATATCTGTAACAGCGGACCGGGCAGCGCTCCAGGACGCGTACTTTTCGCGCAACGGAGCTTTGTGAAGCGAAGCTGATTGGTTCTCCGGCGTCTGTCAACATTCCAAACAGTCCGTAGCGGCCGCCATCTTGTCTCTCGGTAGGATCGAGAGACAAGAGGAGGCCAAAGCGAAGGGGCAAATGACCATAAGGGGGAATAGTAGATCCTCGCTGACCCCCTAGGTTTGATGTGGAGGTTTTAAAAGGGCCCCGCGGGGCAAAAAAAAAAAATTATAATAATAATCGAACGGCTGAATGGATTTGCACGAAACTTGGCAAAATTGTAGGGACTGGTAGCCCGATGTGCCTTTGCTAGGTCTCAATATATGTGCTTCAGTGGATTTTGAGAAATTAACGTTCAAAAAAAGATATATATCTGTAACAGCGCACCGCTTCGCGTACTTTTCGCGTTACAGAGCTTTGCGAAGCGAAGCTGATTGGCTCTCCGGTGTCTGTAAACATTCCAAACAGTCCGTAGCGGCCGCCATCTTGTCTCTCGGTAGGATCGAGAGACAAGAGGAGGCCAAAGCGAAGGGGCAAATGACCATAAGGGGGCATAGTAGATCCTTGCTGACCCCCTAGGTTTGATGTGGAGGTTTTAAAAGGGCCCCGCGGGGCAAAAAAAAAAAATAATAATAATAATCGAACGGCTGAATGGATTTGCACGAAACTTGGTAAAATATTAGGGACTGGTAGCCCGATGTGCCTTTGCTAGGTCTCAATATATGTGCTTCAGTGCATTTTGAGAAATTAACGTTCAAAAACAAGATATATATCTGTAACAGCGCTCCGCTTCGCGGAGATAAAATTATATCTGTATTACCTAGCTGTTGCTAACACCAGTTAGCGACGGCTAGTAGGAGATAGCGACCATCTTGGGCCCCACTTTGCATGTGAGTGATATTTATCACTAATGACATGCAAAGTGGGCATGCCAAGATGTTAGCGACTGGAAACAGTCGCTAACATCGCTATCTCCTATTATCAACTTTTGGAAATATTCGAGATAAGCGCGAATATCTCCAAAAAGTAACAGCTGCCCTGAGCAGTTCTTAGCCATGTTATCCAATGGGAGGTGGATAACATGGCTAAGAGCATTAGCTCGGTAATGCATGAATATCGCTGAGTTTTCAGCGATATTAATGCATTGCGGTCGTTTTTATCGTATTTGCGATAAACCTTGATAATAGCAAGGTTTATCTGCGATAATTTCTGACGGTAAAAAAATCTTTGCAATGCATCGTTAGGGATAAATATCGCTTAACTTTGGTAATATGCCCCAACGTCTGTTAACGTTCGATTCGAAGGAAATCAGGAAGTGTTGAAAAACATTGTCTGCGCCATCTTGTCTTTTTTCAAATGCCACACTTTTGTCGTGCACGGCAGCCATTTTAGATGCCTTGACCAGACCCACTCTGTGCACGCTGTCGATCCTTAGCATGGCTCCCCACCCTCGCAAGCATCTCACCCAGGCAGTGGTCACCCCCGCTCTCTGTCTTATGCATGGGTAATAAACCTCCCCCCATCTGCGCTGCTCTTCCCTGAGAATCACACCCTGTGCCCGCCCGACACCTCCCTTTCGCCCTATTCACTACCGTACCCTCTGACACTCCTTTTCCTCTGTGTCCGATTGTCCAGGCCGGTCCTAGGCTATCAGCTAGCCCTGCAGATGTAGTTTATGGCCACAGCTGTAAAGAATCACCCCTCTTCAAAGGAGTTATAGTAGATCAAGGCCCACACTCGATGAGATCCGTCACAGCAGAAGCGTTGCTATTATCTGAAAACCATCCTGTATTGTGATTGGGGAGGGGACCGAGCGTGAAGCGGAAGATTCCAGGGATGACTCTTTGTACATCAAAGTTTTTACAATTATGTGTCACATTAAAAATATATAGCACTCCGACAAAGTAGTAAGATTATAAAACTTTAATAATTTATAAATATATACAAGAAAACAAAAATAGTAATAACATATAAACATTTTTAGGGAAAAACAACGAAGTAGCGGTCGGCTGTGCGAATAGTCCCAACGCAGCACAACGTCCAGATTTCCGGCATGGGGCGTCGCGGGGGGTGGGTCATCAGTAGCAAACTGTTGTGCGAATAGTTCCAAGGCAGCAGAACGCGCCGAAATCTAGATGACACGAAAGTGATGTCTAGTAAGTTGCCACCCAGCAAATAACGGCGTGGGGCGTCGCGGGGGGTGGGTCATCAGTAGCAAACTGTTGTGCGAATAGTTCCAAGGCAGCAGAACGATGGCACCAAGGTGATGTCCAGTAAGTTGCCGCACTGGTTTTGGTATCCTACAATGCTGCTCCGAATAACGGCGTGGGGCGCCCCGGGGGAGGCGGCGTGAACGGGCCTCTCCAGGTGGAGTGTCATCTGTTGTAGTGGGGCGCCCCTTTACCGTTTCAGTTGCCATTCCGTCCGTTTTTGGTCCACTGTGTCAAAAGCCGCAATTCAGCTGAGTTGCGCCCACTCTTGCGGTGCAGCGATAGGCGGCTGTCACAGGACTCTCAAAATGGCGGCAGGCTCTTTCCTTTTTGGGCCTGGTCCACTGAAATGGCCCTGGGACACCTTGGAAATCGGACGCTTGTCTGCTAGGTCTTGGACCCCATTCTCGAAAGCGTCCCCTCCGCCTTGAGAATTCATCAAAAGTTTTGGGGGCCCCGACTCCTGCAGGCTTCTGGTGGGGAGCGGCTGCCATGATTGCTCGCGGAATGACCACGACGGAGCTACGAGATGGTGGTGCTCTCATGCTGACGCCAGTTTAGTCTGAAACATCCAGAAACAAGGTGGGGCTTTCATCGTTTGGGAAAAAAAAAAGTTTTCATCCAATGAAAAGTGTTGTTTTTAGGTCATATGATCAAGCCTTCCATCATTAGGAAACCAAAAGTAAAATGAACCAATGAAAGTTTTATAAACAAGTCACATGACCTGTTATGCGGCATAGGGTATAAAATGCGGAGAAAATACGTTGGCACGTGAGGCGGCGTCAGTAGCGGACCGATGTGCGAATAGGCCGAAGGCAATACAACGCGCCAAGATCCGGATGGCACCGAGGTGGTGTCCAGCAAGTTGCAGCACTGGTGTGGCCATCCTACAATGCTGAAAGTCGGCGTGGGGCGCCCCGTTGGCCTGTGAGTTTGCGTCAGTAGCGGACCGATGTGCGAATAGGCCGAAGGCAGCACAACGCGCCAAGATCCGGATGGCACCGAGGTGGTGTCTAGTAAGTTGCCGCACTGGTGTGGCCATCCAACAATGCTGAAAGTCAGCGTGGGGCGCCCCGTTGGCCTGTGAGTTTGCGTCAGTAGCGGACCGATGTGCGAATAGGCCGAAGGCAGCACAACGCGCCAAGATCCGGATGGCACCGAGGTGGTGTCTAGTAAGTTGCCGCACTGGTGTGGCCATCCTACAATGCTGAAAGTCGGCGTGGGGCGCCCCGTTGGCCTGTGAGATGGCGTCAGTAGCGGACCGATGTGTGAATGGGGCCGAAGGCAGTGCAACAATATTTTCGGAATAGAAGACACCACTAGGCGCTGAGATGCCAAGATCCGGATGGCACCGAGGTGGTGTGTAGCAAGTTGCCGCACTGGTGTGGCCATCCTACAATGCTGAAAGTTGGCGTGGGGCGCCCCGTTGGCCTGTGAGTTTGCGTCAGTAGCGGACCGATGTGCGAATAGGCCGAAGGCAGCACAACGCGCCAAGATCCGGATGGCACCGAGGTGGTGTCTAGTAAGTTGTCGCACTTCTGTGGCCATCCTACAATGTTGAAAGTCGGCGTGGGGCGCCCCTTTGGCCTGTGAGATGGCGTCAGTAGCGGACCGATGTGCGAATGGGGCCAAAGGCAGCGCAACAATATTTTCTGATTTGAAGACACCACAAGGCGCTGAGATGCCAAGATCCGGATGGCACCGAGGTGGTGTCTAGCAAGTTGTGGCACTGGTGTGGCCATCGTACAATGGTAAAAGTCGGCGTGGGGCGCCCTGTTGGCCTGTGAGATGGTGTCAGTAGCGGACTGATGTGCGAATGGGGCCAAAGGCAGCGCAACAATATTTTCTGACTGACACCACAAGGCGCTGAGATGCCAAGATCCGGATGGCACCGAGGTGATGTCTAAGTTGCGGACTGATGTGCGAATGGGGCCAAAGGCAGCGTAACAATATTTTTTGTATGGAAGATACCACTAGGCGTTGAGATGCCAAGATTCGGATGGCACCGAGGTGATGTCTAGCAAGTTGCTGTACTGGTGTGGTCATCCTACAATGCTGAAACTCGGCGTGGGTCGCCCCATTAGCCTGTGAGATGGCGTCAGTAGCGGACCGATGTGCGAATAGGCCGAAGGCAGCACAACGCGCCAAGATCCGGATGTCACCGTGGTGGTTTCATAGTTGAGAGGCACTTCATCTGCAGTGGGGCGCCGAGATCCGGATGGCACCGAGGTGATGTCTAGCAAGTTGCTGTACTGGTGTGGTCATTCTACAATGCTGAAAGTCGGCGTGGGGCGCCCCATTAGCCTGTGAGATGGCGTCAGTAGCGGACTGATGTGCGAATGGGGCCAAAGGCAGCGCAACAATATTTTCTGAAGAGAAGACACCAAAAGGTGCTGACATTCCAAGATCCGGATGGCACCGAGGTGGTGTCTAGCAAGCTATGCAGTTGAGTTGTGTGCGCACTTGCGGCGAATAGGTCGAAGGCAGCATAACAATGTTTTCTGAATAGAAGACACCACAAGGCGTTGAGATTCGGTTACCACCGAGGTGATGTCTAGCAAGTTGCCGCACTGGTGTGGCCATCCTACAATACTGCTCCGAATAACGGCGTGGGGTGCCCGAAGGGGGGGGGAGCCGGCGTGAATGGGCCTTCCTAGGTGGAGGCTCGTCTGCTGTAGTGGGGCGCCCCTTTACCGTTTCAGTTGCCATTCAGCTGAGTTTCGGCTGCTCTTGATGCTACAGCGACAGGCGGCTGCAAGAGGACTCTCAAAATGGCGGCCTGTTCTTTGGATTTGGGCCTGGTCCACTAAAATGGTCCTGGGACACCTTAGAACTCGGACGCTCGATTTTTTTTTCCTTTCCTGTACATGCAAAAAAAGGTAAATGCCCGGTACGTTACACGCTTCATCTGCCACGATGAACTCTCCAGAGGAACCGAAAAAAAATATAGTTGTGGTAACTATACCATGCATCGTCATATGGAGAGGTGGCACCAATTAATTATAGTGCTGCATAAAAGAGAGATTTGGAGGAGAACCCCTGACCTGCTAGTACATTCATCAAAGAAGTGGCACTGAGAGCTTCAGAGGCAAGGGAAACGGTCCCAAATATTTAGAAGAACTTTGGAAAGATTAAAATGACATGTTTAGATTGTGGCAAATTAATTTCATGTGGACAGATGAGTGTTACTCTAATAAATACAGCATATGAACATCATCATAGTCGATGGTTGGTAGAGACATTTTGACTATATCCTGGACCTGCCCGTCCTCGCCCAAAATGGCGCCGGAATAAATGGGACTCGTAACTCCTTGTTGTGTACTGGTTGCAGAACCTTGAAATCACGAGATACGTATGCAGTTTTGAAGCACATGGCGGGCGGGGACGAGAATTGATTGAATATTTCGACATCCCTATTGATATTAAGTTCTGATGTGTTATTGATTACTGTACTGTTGAAAGTTCGAATTAACGTCACCCATGGTACTTGCCCGCAAATGTATATCTAGATAATTTTATTGTAACTGGCCCTGTCGTATTTTAATTATAAAATGTACGTCCACCGATTCCGTAACTGTTAGACACCTTAGTTCTTGCAACCTAATGGCCCGCCCGTTACGTTCCTCTACAGTGTAAATGTCTATTCATCATATACGATTACAGTTTGCTCCGTGGCAGGCCCACGTGGTTATAGGCTCGTATTTGTATAATGAAATTTTCACAATAAAGGTTTTTAAAAGAAAACATGGTAGTAGTATATACATTGGTAAAGTTTTTAATAATAGTGACTGTTTTAGAATCATTAAAAGGCAAGTGAAATAAAGCAGACCAATTACATGAAGGGTAAAAGGTATAATACGAAGGAACGCAGTAAAGATAAATGGTCAAGGGCTGTTGTGTTTTCTATTCCTGCAACATAAAGTGATCGATAAGAATCTCATATTCAGGCGTATCGGCGACTAAGACAGCAGGTCGACCCTCTTTTGCTCAACGGCTCCGTCCGGGACGAAGAAACGCTCTTTTTCTCGAAAAAAGAATATATTTTACTTGCAGGACAGTTGTAAAATTTCCGGGAAAGTACATTAGCCTGGAACATTATAACATATATTTAAGAAAAAATAATGTTCGGAAGTAATGAAAAGCGTAATTTTTAGGTCATATGACCAAGCCTTTCATCATTACAATAAGAAAAGTAAAATGAACCAATGAAAAGTTTTATTAACAAGTCACATGACTTGTTATGCTTACGTTACGCGCTGCGCGCCCCGGATGACTTCCGGATGCGCTAACGCGGCGCGTCATATGACGCATTACGCGACAACGCAGGTACAGAATATAGTCAAAATGTCTCCACCAACCAGCGGTCGGAACACAACCCCTTTCAGCAGGCTAAATAGTTCTGTTAAATGACAACAGAAGGGACATGCAACAAGAACCATCAGTCAAAGAGGGGAGGGCTAGTTCTTCTCTACCGGGTTACATTGGGGCGCTACCGGAACTGATCGAATTGGTAGTCTACAGTGTTTCTGGATGTTTCAGACTGAAGCTGGGGTTAGCATGAGAGCAGCACCATTTCGTAGCTCCGTCGTGGCCATTCCGCAACCAATCATGGCAGCCGCTCTTTATCGTTATTTTGGGCGGGGTGGGTGGCGGAGCCGAGCTGTTTTGCAGCCATCATTGTGTGGAGTTCAGTTCATCTCACTAGTTTTGTATTTGTCATGAGGGGTTGTTCCTAATGTTTCTATTTTAGCGAGGTCAAAAAGAGATCCCATTAGTGGCCTACTGATTTTGCTCGATTCCTTTTCTTTTTTTTTTACACGATTTTTCGTTATCTGCAAAGACTAAACAGAGTATTGCGACTCTGTGTTTGTTTGTAAATAGAGAATGAACCAAAGAGAACTAATTCTAAAACAGTAAATACTTGGATAACAATCAATCAAATGGAGAGAGAAGCAGGCACGACGGATTACAACGGGGGCAAAGGCCTGCGTTAACTACCTTTCACTATCTGCAAAGAGAGAGTACTCCTAATAGAAATGAGGGGGGGGGGGCACCATTCAAAGCAGATCAGTGTGCATAAACACGAAAATGTTTTCACTTACCACGTACTTGACATTCGACAGCTTATGATATTTGCTATTAAAAAAACCATTGAAATTCACTGAAAAAACCATAGGTTATAGACCATATATAGCTAGGAATTAGCATTTACAAAACCTTGAAAATTCACTGAAAAAACCATAGGTTATAGACCATATATAGTTAGGAATTAGCATTTAAAAAACCTTATTTTACTCACACAAAACCATTGAAATTCCATATATAGTTAGTTGCACTAACTATATATCGCGCACCCGCAATCCACTGCTGATCATGTCACATATTACATCATTCATGACATGGTCAGTGACATCACTGATGACATCTCAAATGACATCACTGATGACATCACTGATGACATCTCAAATGACATCACTGATGACATCACTGATGACATCTCAAATGACATCACTGATGACATCTCATTTGACATTACTGATCACATCACTGATGACATCATTCATGTGATAATACGATGAACCTCTTCAGACTCTAATATAACCTTAGATACACTCAGTGTAAACAGACACTCATAGACTGTCACTCATCCATGGAGTTACTCAGACACTTAGTCAGTCATGCAAAGAATCAATCACACCTCCATTTCCTCAACTATACAGTTATACACACCTTACTTATTCAAACATATACTAAAACATATTTACTCACTTATACAATCCTGGATACAAGTTCACAATGATCCATACAGCCACTCACACATTCACTGGCTCTTATGCACAGTTATTTATATATGTCAACTCTCACATGTACTGTGTTTTACATATGTACTTACTTTGACATGTAGCACTGAGATATCCATTCACTCACCAATACACTCATGCACACAGTCAACCGCCCATACAGCTGTTTCCACATGCACTTTTGAACCCATACATCTAGTCAATCAACTGCTCACACATCTATGCAGAGAGTCATACACCTCCCAGCCACCCAGACACACACTCAGTCTCCCATACAAATGCTTGGGCAACCAATCAATAACCCATACAGTTAATCATATAGCTAATGATCAACACATGCAGCAGTTTACAGAACAACAGACATAATGATGCACAAATTAAGACAGTTTAGTCACTAACCCATGCACTCAGTGAGACACATTTAATCAGTCACTCATACAGTCAGCCATGCCCCTACTAAATCCTTCATCAAGACACTTATACATCCACCTATTCTTCAATATGTAAGACATATTTTAACTTTACAGAATTATACAGTCACTGGATGTAGTCATCAGTGATGTCATTTGAGATGTCATCAGTGATGTCATCAGTGATGTCACTGACCATGTCATGAATGATGTAATATGTGACATGATCAGCAGTGGATTGCGGGTGCGCGATATATAGTTAGTGCAACTAACTATATTTGGAATTTCAATGGTTTTGTGTGAGTAAAATAAGGTTTTTTAAATGCTAATTCCTAACTATATATGGTCTAAACCTATGGTTTTTTCAGTGAATATATATATATATATATATACATACATATATATATATTACCTACTGGCGGTCGCCAGTAGGTATATATAGTTAGGATTTTTTCTCTATGGGTTTTTTGAAAATTCTATGTCTAATAACTTTGGCGTTTGTGGACGGAATTGGCTGAAATTTTCAGGAAAATGGCACATTTTGTTTCTGAGCAGCCCCTGAAAATTGGGGGGGGGGGTTCGTCCAGGGGGGGTCGAGAAAAAAGGGGGGGTCCCAAAACGTGTTTTTTAACATTGAGTTTTCCATAGGGCGGTTGGCCTCACTTTTAGCCCGAACGGCTGAATGGATTTGCACGAAACTTGGCAAAATTGTAGGGACTGGTAGCCCGATGTGCCTTTTGTAGGTCTCAATATATGTGCTCCAGTGGATTTAGAGAAATTAACATTTAAAAAAAGATATATATCTGTAACAGCGGACCGGGCAGCGCTCCAGTTCGTGTACTTTTCGCACAACGGAGCTTTGTGAAGCGAAGCTGATTGGTTCTCCGGCGTCTGTCAACATTCCAAACAGTCCGTAGCGGCCGCCATCTTGTCTCTCGGTAGGATCGAGAGACAAGAGGAGGCGAAAGGGAAGGGGCAAATGACGATAAGGGGGCATAGTAGATCCTCCCTGACCTCTTAGGTTTGATGTACCATTTTGCCAAGTTTGGTGTAATTCCATTCAGGCTGTAGACGTATCTAAATGTCAATAATCGAATGGCTGAATGGATTTGCACGAAACTTGGCAAAATATTAGGGACTGTTAGCCCGATGTGCCTTTGCTAGGTCTCAATATATGTGCTCCAGTGGATTTTGAGAAATTAACGTTCAAAAAAAGATATATATCTGTAACAGCGCTCCGCTTCGCGTAGTTTTCGCGTTACGGAGCTTTGCGAAGCTGATTGGTTCTCCGGCGTCTGTCAACATTCCAAACAGTCCGTAGCGGCCGCCATCTTGTCTCTCGGTAGGATCGAGAGACAAGAGGAGGCCAAAGCGAAGGGGGAAATGACCATAAGGGGGCATAGTAGATCCTTCCTGACCTCTTAGGTTTGATGTACCATTTTGCCAAGTTTGGTGTAATTCCGTTCAGCCATTCAGGCTGTAGACGTATGTAAATGTCCTATGGAAAATTGCATGGGGAAAACACATTTGAAAGTGTTGAAATTTAGAACCAATTAAAATGTTACTTTGGTTTTGTATTTGTGTGTGATGAAAGTTAATTGGTTATGTATATATGTCAAATGAGAGGAAACCACAGCCATTTTGTGATACTACTGTCTGAGGTACATTTGTGAGGAATTTTTGGTGGTGAATTTCTGGTGTTTGATTTACACAGTACTAACACTTCTCCTACTTTTAAAAAGGTGAGTTGTTAATTTGTAAGGGGAACTATGTTGTACACTTGAAGATAATTTGAAAAATGTTTTCTGTTATTTATTTGCAGTCCTTCTGTTATACTAAATACTTGATAAAGTTAGTTTTATATTATGTATTACTAAAAACGATAAATGAAAGTGATTTTTTTTTTCTGCAATTTACAGCAAGCAATTTCAAAATAAAATGGCTCACAATGAAGAGACCGTGGCAATTTCTTTTGAATTGTCCACTACATTGATTGAAATTGAGAGCACCAATAATGAAATATTGTCACAAGGAGGAGATGACTTGTATGATTCCATTAGATTGATTGAAATGGACAGCACCAATAATGAAATATTGTCACAAGGAGGAGATGACTTGAATGATTCCACTACATTGATTGAAATTGAGAGCACCAATAATGAAATATTGTCACAAGGAGGAGATGACTTGTATGATTCCATTAGATTGATTGAAATGGACAGCACCAATAATGAAATATTGTCACAAGGAGGAGATGACTTGAATGATTCCACTACATTGATTGAAATTGAGAGCACCAATAATGAAATATTGTCACGAGGAGATGACTTGAATGATTCCACTACATTGATTGAAATTGACAGCACCAATACTGAAATATTGTCACAAGGAGGAGATGACTTGAATGATTCCACTACATTGATTGAAATTGACAGCACCAATAATGAAATATTGTCACAAGGAGGAGATGACTTGAATGATTTTTTTGATCAATCTGTTGATGGCGAATTTATCGAATGTTTGGAGACCATAGAGTTACAAGAATCATCATTGCAGACTTTTCATGAGGAAATTGCTGATGAGGACATGTTACTAGTTCTTTCAAATTTAGAAAATTCTGAAGAATAAATTTATATTTAGAAATCAAAAATTGTTTGAGACATTATTCATTTTTATTTTTAATTTATGAGGTTGTAGCGAAGTGATTGTAGTATAAAATGAGACTTATAGTATAGAGTGCAACATTTTTATGTTACATGGTAAGTTTACTCATATTTACTTCCCTTCTGCCACTATATTATCTCCAATGTGTATTTGACATCTCTTCTTCATCTCCGGCCTCCTTTCTCTCACTGTGTGTCTCCGATGCATCTTATCGCTGCTATTTTGTGTAATTACAGAAGAGAGTAAAATAAAATAGTTCGGAACGTGAAAAGGGGGCAAAGTAGAGTACCCCTCACCCCCTAGGCCTTTTCAGGCGGTCCCAAAAGGATCAGTTTCTGCTTTCCTGAGAGATTATGGTATGAGTTCCATATACCACAATAATTTGCATTACAACATGCAAGATATCTATCTCCTATTACCAACTTTTGGAGATATTCGCGCTAAGCGCGAATATCTCCAAAAAGTAACACCTGCCCTGAGCAGTTCTTAGCCATGTTATCCAATGGGAGGTGGATAACATGGCTAAGAGCATTAGCTCGGTAATGCATGAATATCGCTGACTTTTTAGCGATATTCATGCATTGCGGCCGTTTATTATCGCATTTGCGATAAACCTTGCTAATAGCAAGGTTTATCTTCGATAATTTCTGACGATGCTTAGCGGTAAAAAATTCGTTGGTAAGCATCGTTAGCGATAAATATCGCTTAACTTTGGTAATATGCACCAACGTCTGTTAACGTTTGATTCGAAGGAAATGAGGAAGTGTTGAAAAACATTGTTTGCGCCATCTTGCCTTTTTTGAAATGCCACACTTTTGTCGTGCACGGCAGCCATTTTAGATGCCTTGACCAGACCCACTCTCTGCACGCTGTCGATTCGTAGCATGGCTCCCCACCCTCGCAAGCATCTTCCCCAGGCACTGGTCACCACCGCTCTCTGTCTTATGCATGGGCAATAAACCTCCCCCCATCTGCGCTGCTCTTCCCTGAGAATCACACTCTGTGCCCGCCCGACACCTCCCTTTCGCCCTATTCACTACCGCACCCTCTGACACTCCTCTTCCTCTGTGTCCGATTGTCCAGGCTATCAGCTAGCCCTGCAGATGTAGTTTATGGCTCCAGCTGTAAAGAATCACCCCTCTTCAAAGGAGTTATAGTAGATCAAGGCCCACACCCGATGAGATCCGTCACACCACACGTGTTCCTACTATCTGAAAACCATCCTGTATTGTGATTGGGGAGGGGACCGAGCCTGAAGCAGAAGATTCCAGGAATGACTCTTTGTACATCAAAGTTTTTACAATTATGTGTCACATTAAAAATATATAGCACTCCAACAAAGTAGTAGGAATATAAAACTTTAATAACATATAAATATATACAACAAAACAAAAACAGTAAAAACATTTAAACAACGAAGAGACCGTGGCAATTTCTTTTGAATTCCTGATGAGGACATGTTACTAGTTCTTTCAAATTATGAAAATTCAGAAGATGTTGCCTGGGGGTGGGTCGTCAGTAGCAGTCTGTTGTGCGAATAGTTCCAAGGCAGCAGAACGCGCTGAAATCTAGATGGCACGAAAGTGATGTCTAGTAAGTTGCCGCCCAGCAAATAACGGCGTGGGGCGCCGCGGGGGTGAGTGAGTCCAGTAGGCACCACAGCTATTCTTACCGGCATTGCAGAATTACTGCTGGGGACAATGCCTGTGCTGTAGCAGGGTCACAGCAGAAACAAAAAGGATTCTGTTGAAGATGTTGTTGGTTTTCAATTTGAAAACAGTTCTGGTGTCAACTGCTATGCTAATGTAGTGGTTAATGTTTTGTTTTCTCTAGAAAATGTAAAAGAGGGGGAGGCAGTCCAAAGTTCCGTTAAAAGGGCAAAGGAAAGGATCGGTGGTTTGAACTATCAGTCAAAAAGGGGAGGGGGTGCAACAATTTTTCCTACCGGGTCACACTGTGCTTTCACCGGAACTGAGGTCTGCAGGATTCTAGTAATTCAAAGTGAGGCTGGCGCCAGCATGGGAGCGCCGACGTCCCGCGGATACAGTTTCGTCACTCCACGGGCGATCATGGCAGTCATTCCCCATCGGGGGTCGGAGACTCCCGCGGCTCCTCTAGAATCTTCAAGGTCGTGGAGGACTATGGTGGTGGAGTCAACCAGTGACCGGGCCATTTCTTTATGCTGGGCCCGCTCTTGCCAGGTCGACCGCCATTTTGAGAGTTCGGTAGCTACTGGCGATCGCGGGGTCAAATGAGCGGACGGGCTCCACCCTGCCGGGCGAGACGTTGCAGCATGGCCACAGTGGAAGAACCCTTTTCCGGGCGCCTGGAGCGCTGAGGGTGCAGCTGGGAAGCCTCCACCTGGGGAGGCGGGAGAGGCCTGTTCGCACCGTCTCTCCCTCCCAGTGCACCCCACGGCGTCTCGCTTGAGATTTGTTATGGCCGGACCAGGCGATGAGGACGAGGGGGGGGGGGGGGTCGGAGGCATGTGCAAGACATCCCCCCCCAGTGTTGTCGCAGCCATTATTCAAGAAAGAAGAAGTGTCCCGTCCGTCTTCGGGCCGGGCTTCCGGTGGATGTCGGCCGGACGCCCCTGGCTCTGGCCCCATGAACGGGTTCCTTGGTTTATCGGCTGCAGCCGGATCCCATCGGCCTCGGCCCCCCGACCGTTGGTGGCCGGACCGGAAGAGCATGTGGCGGGACTACCTGAAACTGTCAAGGGCCACCGCGGCCGGACTGGGAGAGAGAGGGGAGGGTCGAGGAGATATTCCCCCCCCTGCAACTCTTCAGCGTTGTAAAGGCAATCCCCTGGCCGGGTCCCGCTGGCCTCGGCCTCTCCTCCGGCTACACCCTACGTTAGGATCTCCTGGCCGAGGCGTGGCAGCAGGACCCGCCTTATATGGGCTGCTCCCGGCTGGGCGTAGCCGCAACCCTGCCCCACCTTGGAAGTTTCCAGAGTGGGGGCGGATGTTCTACTGACTTGCATTTTCCCTAGTCTATCGATTTTTTTGGCGTGGCAGGCGGTGGGACAGCGAGGGGTGATTTGGTTTCTCTTACTGTTTTTCTGGTCTCTCACCACTGGCATATTTTAACGTTTTCTTGTTTCTAGGACATTAATAGGTTTTATCATTACGTTATGTTATCGTTTCTTTGTTCGTTGTTTAATAAAAGTTCATGTTCATCAGTGGCCTACTGATTTTCGTTTTCCTATTCTTTTCTTTCCAGGTTGTTTCATGCTAAAGTTTCTGTTAACAGGATACAGTGATCACTTCGTTATTATTGCATATGTCCTTTTCACTAGGGGTGCTCTCTGGTCGGGCCAGATGACGTATCTCTAGTAAATGGTCCGGGTGAAACAGGTGCATCAATCAGTGGGGAGTAGATAGGCATGACAGATTACAACGGGGGAGAAAGGTCCGCATTACGTACCCTTTCACTATTTGCAAAGATTTTCCTACGTATATTTGCAAACAGGGAATACCTCCAAAAAGAACAAATTCCCAAACAGTCAATGTTTGGGGAAACAATCAATCAATGAGGAACGAAATAGGCACGACGTGTTAAAGGTTTGCGTTACCTACCCTTCACTATCTGCAAAGGGAGAGAGAATATTTCTATTCTTCCTCGTTTGCAGGCAGAGAAGATTCTTAAGAGAACCAACTTCGAACAATTCAATGCTCGATTCAAACAATCAACAAGGGGTACTGTGAACACAAATGAACGCCGCTTATGTACATACACATTGGTATTATCAACAGGTTGTTCCTAATGTTTCTATTTTAGGGAGGTCAAAAAGAGATCCCATTAGTGGCCTACTGATTTTGCTCGATTCCTTTTGTTTTTTTACACGATTTTTCGCTATCTGCAAAGACTAAACAGAGTATTGCGACTCTGTGCTTGTTTGTAAATAGAGAATGAACCAAAGAGAACAATCAATCAAATGGAGAGAGAAGCAGGCACGACGGATTACAACGGGGGCAAAGGCCTGCGTTAACTACCCTTCACTATCTGCAAAGAGAGAGTACTCCTAATAGAAATGAGGGGTGGGGGGGCAGCATTCAAAGCAGATCAGTGTGCATAAACACGAAAATGTTTTTACTTACCACGTACTTGACATTCGACAACTTATGATATTTGCTATTAAAAAACCATTGAAATTCACTGAAAAAACCATAGGTTATAGACCATATATAGTTAGGAATTAGCATTTAAAAAACCTTATTTTACTCACACAAAACCATTGAAATTCCATATATAGTTAGTTGCACTAACTATATATCGCGCACCCGCAATCCACTGCTGATCATGTCACATATTACATCATTCATGACATGGTCAGTGACATCACTGATGACATCACTGATGACATCTCAAATGACATCACTGATGACATCACTGATGACATCTCATTTGACATCATTCTTGTGCTAATACGATAAACCTCTTCAGACTCTAATATAACCTTAGATACACTCAGTGTATACAGACACTCACACACTGCCACTCATCCATGGAGTTACTCACACACCCAGTCAGTCATGCAAAGAAACAATCTCACCTCCATTTCTTCAACTATACAGTTAAACACACCTTACTTATTGAAACATATACTAACACATATTTACTCTCTTATACAATCCCTGATACAAGTTCACAATGATCGATACAACCACTCACTCATTCAGTGGCTCTCATGCACAGTTATTTATATATGCCAACTCACATGTACTGTGTTTTACATATGTACTTACTATGACATGTAGTATTGAGATATCCATTCACTCATCAATACACTCATGCACACAGTCAACTGCCCATGTAGCTGTTTCCACATGCACTCTTGAACTCATACACCTAGTGAATAAACTGCTCACACATCTATGCATAGAGTCACACACCTTCCAGCCACCCCCACACAAACTCAATCTCCCATAGAAATACTTGGGCAACCAATTAATAACACATATAGCCTCTCGTATAGCTAATGATCAACACATGCAGCAGTTTACATCACAACAGACATAATGATGCACAAATTAAGACAGTTTAGTCACTAACCCATGCATTCAGTGAGACACATTTAATCACTCACTCATACAGTCAGTCACGCACCTACTAAATCCTTCATCCAGACACTTATACATCCACTCATTCTTCAATATGTAAGACATATTTTAACTTTACAGAAACATACAGTCACTGGATGTTGTCATCAGTGATGTCATTTGAGATGTCATCAGTGATGTCACTGACCATGTCATGAATGATGTAATATGTGACATGATCAGCAGTGGATTGCGGGTGCGCGATATATAGTTAGTGCAACTAACTATATATGGAATTTCAATGGTTTTGTGTGAGTAAAATAAGGTTTTTTAAATGCTAATTCCTAACTATATATGGTCTATAACCTATGGTTTTTTCAGTGAATATATATATATATATTGTTTGATATTAAACTTGATATTCAAGGATTGTTTTGGTGGTACATTTGATGACTGGTGTATATTACTGTATGACGGTGTAAGAGGTGATGAACAATAGAGGTAATAGAATCTAGTTTTCCAAGAGAATTTATTTGTGACGATTAAGTCTTACATGGAATCCTGTCTCTTGGATCAACAGGGCCTCTTTTTATTACATTGACATAAAGTAGTTCTAATCCGCCTGTTCCTTGACTAGATATGGTCAGAGTCTCAGATCTCTAGAGTTACACTATGTTAAAGATACTCAGATTACCTGTCTATCCTATTCCAGACTCTCTGATACTATAAAAGACTCCCTTGCAGCATACGCTTATGTTTCCTGCCGTTATTGTGATGTTCTGTCTTGCATGGTCCATTCACTAGAAAAGGCTCCATTTTGTATTTTTGTTAACCTGTGTGAGAATAGGAAGCATTCCCTTGATAAGAAAGGAGGCATTGTGTTGCTATGTATTTAACATTGTGGCGTGTCGTAGGGAGAGGGTCTCACTCAATGAACAAGGAACCTTCTCTGGTGTCTTGGTTGCTCTTTTAGTCCGCACTCCTCGATAGACGGGGATCATTGAAGGATCGTATGCCCTTACTCTATCTACTACATCTTCACATTGAAAGTGTAACCTAGAATTTCATTAGCGCATTTGTCTTTATGAACAATTACATGCCAATACATTTTGGTGATGGACTCTGCATTTAAGCTTATCCAGTGTGTTTTTATTTTTAAATCTTTTTTCTTATAGATGAAACAAATGCAATAATGATCGAAAAAGGTGAAGGCAGTAAACATTACTTGTTTAGGAAGTGATGGAAAAACAATATGCCTCGAGATCACTTCCCATGAAGGCTAATGCCGTGCCAAAGTCTTTTTATACAGCTGAAAACCCGTACTGTCCAATGAGGTCTGCACTTGGCACTTAGGGATCAGCTGATGTACATAGAAGACATAACACACTGAACAAACTGAAGCAAGTCTGATGAGATGCTTATTATGAAGGAAGAACTAACCTAGTATAGGAGAGAAAACAAATAAGAGAAACCGTGTGCATATGTAGAAGATGACAACACAATGTGGCAAAACATATAGAACAAATGGAGATCTAGAACTATATCAGAAAATCCACACGGGGGAGAAACCATATCAATGTGCACAGTGTGGCAAGGCATTTATAAGTAATGGAGAGCTAAAACTTCATCAGAAAATCCACACTGGGGAGAAACCATATCAATGTACAGAGTGTGGCAAAACATTTAGAACAAATGGAGAGCTAAAACTACATCAGAAACTCCACAGGGGGGAGAAACCATATCAATGTGCACAATGTGGCAAAGCATTTATAACTAATGGAGAGCTAACACAACATCAGAAAATCCACACTGGGGAGAAACCATATCAATGTATAGAGTGTGACAAAGTATTCATAACAAATGGAGAGTTAAAACGACATAAAAAAATCCACTCTGGGGAGAAACCATATCAATGTGCACAGTGTGGCAAAGCATTCATAAGAAATGAAGAACTGAAGCAACACCAGAAAATCCATATTGGGGAGAAACCATATCAATGTACAGAGTGTGACAAAACATTCATAACAAATGGAGAGCTAAAACGACATAAAAAAGTCCATACTGGGGAGAAACCATATCAATGTACAGAGTGTGACAAAGCATTTATAAGAAAGTGGCACCTAAATCAACATCTGAAAATCCACACTGGGGAGAAACCGTATGAATGTACAGAATGCAACAAAGCATTTATAAGAAATCTAGAGCTAAAACGACATCAGAAAATCCACACTGGGGAGAAACCATATCAATGTGCACAGTGTGGCAAAGCATTCATAACTAATCCTGAGCTAACACAACATCAGAAAATCCATACTGGGGAGAAACCATATCAATGTACAGAGTGTGAGAAAGCATTTATAAGAAAGTGGCAGCTAAATCAACATCTGAAAATCCACACTCGGGAGAAACCGTATGAATGTACAGAATGCAACAAAGCATTTATAAGAAATCAAGAGCTAAAACGACATCAGAAAATCCACACTGCGGAGAAACCATATCAATGTGCACAGTGTGGCAAAGCATTCATAACTAATCCTGAGCTAATACAACATCAGAAAATCCATACTGGGGAGAAACCATATCAATGTGCACAGTGTGACAAAGCATTCATAACTAATCCTGAGCTAATACAACATCAGAAAATCCATACTGGGGAGAAACCATATCAATGTACAGAGTGTGACAAAGCATTCATAACAAATGGAGGGCAAAAACGACATACAAAAATCCATACTGGGGAGAAACCATATCAATGTACAGAGTGTGACAAAGCATTCATAACAAATGGAAAGCTAAAACGACATACAAAAATCCATACTGGGGAGAAACCATATCAATGTACAGAGTGTGACAAAGCATTCATAACAAATGGAAAGCTAAAACGACATACAAAAATCCATACTGAGGAGAAACCATATCAATGTACAGAGTGTGACAAAGCATTCATAAGAAATGAAGGGCTAAAACGACATAAACAAATCCATACTGGAGAGAAACCATATCAATGTACAGAGTGTGACCAAGCATTCATAAGAAATGAAGGGCTAAAACGACATGAAAAAATCCATACTGGAGAGAAACAATATCAATGTACAGAGTGTGAAAAAGCATTTATAAGAAAGTGGCGGCTAAATCAACATCAGAAAATCCACACTGGGGAAAAACCATATGAATGTACAGAATGCAACAAAGCATTTATAAGAAATCTAGAGCTAAAACGACATCAGAAAATCCACACTGGGGAGAAACCATATCAATGTGCACAGTGTGGCAAGGCATTTATAACTAATGGAGAGTTAAAAGTACATCAGAAAATCCACACTAGGGAGAAACCATATAAATGTACAGAGTGTGACAAAGCATTCATAAGAAAGTGGCAGCTAAAACAACATCAGAAAATCCATACTGGGGAGAAACCATATCAATGTACAGAGTGTGACAAAGCATTCATAACAAATGGAGAGCTAAAAGGACATCAAAAAATCCATACTGGGTAGAAACCATATCAATCTGCAGAGTGTGGCAAAGCATTTATAACCAATGGAGAACAGAAGCAACATCAGAAAATCCATGCTGGGGAAAAACCGTATGAATGTACAGAGTATCACAAAGCATTCATAAGAAAGTGGCAACTAAATAGACATCAGAAAATCCATACTGGGGAGAAACCATATCAATGTACAGAGTGTGGCAAACATTAAGTACAAATGGAAAGCTAAAACGACATCAGAAAATCCATACTGAGGAGAAATCATATCAATGTGCAGAGTGTGACAAAGCATTAAGTACAAATGGAGTGTTAAAACAACATAAAGGCGACATTGGAGAGAAACAATATCAATGTACAGAGTGAGGCAAAGCATTGTTAATAAATGGAGATCTGAAGCGACATCAGAAAATCTATTTGGGAAAAACCGAATGAATGTACGGAGTGTGACAAAGCATTTTTAACAAATAGAGAGCTAAAAACAACATCCGAAATTCCACACTGGAGAGAAACCATATCAATGT
The DNA here is from genome assembly GCF_964261635.1 of Lissotriton helveticus. Classification (NCBI taxonomy): domain Eukaryota; kingdom Metazoa; phylum Chordata; class Amphibia; order Caudata; family Salamandridae; genus Lissotriton; species Lissotriton helveticus. Next base: position 729,856 of record NW_027611692.1, on the reverse strand, counting down.
ACAGAATGTGACATGGGATTTGTTAGAAAGGAAAATTTAATTTAACATCGGAAAGTTCACACAGGCGAGAAACCATATCAATGTATTGACTTTCACAAAACATTCATGACAAATGGCGATCTAAAATGACATTAGAAAATCCACATGGAGAGAAATGCTATGTACATACAAAATGTGATAGAGTCTTAAATAGGAAGAATAAGCTAGTACAGCATTAACAGATTTACACTAGGGAGTAACCATGTTAATGCACAGAATGCAACAAGGGATTTGCTACAAAATAACATTTGATATGACTTTAGAATGCTCACATTGAAGAGAAACTATATAAATGTTTTGAACGTGAGAGTGCATTCATAAGGAATGGAGAGCTAACACAATATGAAGCATCACCACTTAAGACTACACTGAATGTGACAAGGCATTTATTAGCAAGGGAGAGTTAAAACAACATCAGAAAGTCTCTGGGAAAATCTGTATGAGTGAACAAAATGCAACAGTGTTCTTAATGACGTAACCGTATGAATGTAAAGAAAGTGACAAGGCATTTATTAGAAGGACACGGCCTATATAACATCAGAAGTTCCACATAGAGTAAAACCATATGCATGCACTTACCACTTACTGAGACAAGGCATTGTTTAAAAAACCCACACCTGCTCACAGTGTTTTGTTTCATACAGATACCCCAATATAGGCTCAGTGAATTACCGAACCTTTTACCTATATCTTCCCTGCCATTACACTACATAACGGTTTTTGGTAGTGACATTATACCTAGTTACGGTGCTGCTTACAGGACGTGGGTTTTTTTTCCGAAAAACTAGCCTCATCCATTATGCATGAGGATTCTTGGAATCTCAGCAAGACTACCATCTCCTGCATAATAACTATGTATAAGGGTTATTCCTTCCGTCATCCTAGTCCGACATGACACAGCAAGGTAGATCCCCTGAGGGTACCACTTTGGGCATATAAACGCCATATCTTTCCTGAGGCAGGGGGAGGGGAGAAGGACTTTCATACTGACACATTTACGCGTGACGCTGAGGTTCCTGCAGGCAGACACTCCAGATCGCAGTGGTGTAACATCCCTCGCAGTGTGTCCATCTTCAGACCAAGACAGGGTCACACAGTCTCTCATCTCAGGTAATGGGGTTGGCTTTATCCTAGGGGGATTCTTGGCTCTACACCTACATACATGTTAGGTACACGTAGGTACATCAAGATAGTATTGCATTGTAGGAGTAGGCATTTATTACTGTCATGTATTTTATATACTGGTCTTTATTCATTGTTCTAGCACTATGGTAGGAATCTACCATCATTTTACTCTTTTGGTGCTTATAATCATTTAGATCTGTTTGTCTTATGGTTGTTTCAGCACACCTATTTTACAGCAGAATGACGCTGGTTCAATAAATCCTTATTGAAAAAGGTCCCCACTGTTTATTCTGTGTAGTACTCTGAAACAAAAGTGAGCACGAGTAACTGAGCGAAAAGTACTGCACTGTTTCCACGATCCCTGACGGGACAGAGTTGTTATGTTTAATAGTTGCTAAAAACTATTCTCTCTTTGGTAAGAAGGGTTTATAGTAGCACTGTGAGCTAGCTGGTATACAGGCTAACATACCCGGTGGGGGTGCCTGGAATATGCTGGACACCAATCCCACAGTGTATGTTGTCTGAACGTGCAGATCCTATATATGTTTATAGGAACTACACGACAACAGCTATAGGGGGATGAAATAACGGAGCACAATGTGGAACAAAGGAACATAAACAGTGGCAGTCATCAAAGGTGCCAAAGGATTAGTCAAGAAAAGGTTCCAGGACAACTTGCCCCTTTCCTACAGAGGTGACAATATGCAAACTCCAGATAGCAGCAAATGGACAGAAAGCAACAGCTACATTTCTTTACCTACACCCAATCTGCTGTAGGTATAAGGGCTATTCTGGCTACCTCGTGATAAGACCTGGTGCTGCCTGTTTACTCAGTTATGAGATTTGCTCTGCAAGGACTTCTAGGGCTCATATCCACAGTTTTGGGCACATTGGTGCAGTTTGTTATCTAGGATGTTATGTTCTTGCTGTATATCGTTGGCATTTTGTTTCTTTCATTAAACAATACTACCCAGGAGAGGCAAGTGGAGTTTTGGGGTCAGATGAAAGTCAGATGCTACTGGCCTTAGGTATTTGCAGTCCTGAAGTATGTGTGTATCCGGTTTATGGTTTCATGTGGGACAGGAGCTGCCACCATTTGTACAGACATTGCAGGACAGTTTGCTGAATAACCTGCGAATAAAAGGCCTCTACTTGGAGCAGTGATTACAATCTACTATATCACATGTAGGCAACAATTGTATTCTTTCTCCTTTTGCACCGTGTATTTTTTTTAACATACTGATCTGTAATAAAATAAATATTTGCTGAAAGTACCGACTGCAATCCTAGATGGTTGAACACTGTAAACTATCTTATACTATGCAGTGTATAGAGTTAATCACCTTTCTAAAGCGCTCCAATATCCTTTCAGACTATGTCGGCTTAATAGAAAAAAAACAAGTAAATAAATCTGTATGGCTTAATAGGGAAAGACAAAACTGGTCTTCTCTCTCCTCGAGCCTTGTACCAAAAGTAGACATTCTCTGGCCACCCTTGGAGGGGAGGGAGGGGGTTAATGAGGAGAATCAAACAGGTGATTTATATTTAGAAGCCATGTAGAGGGATCAGAAATGTCAGCAATGTGTACCCCACCTTTCAGTCTCATAAAATGTTTAATTGAACCGGTTTCAGATTTACAGCACTAACCTGCACCAACTTTGGTGGAATACTCCAGTAAATATTCAAGTAAGCACGTACCATGAACTGCATTTACCATAATGCTAAGGGGCAAACTGTGCTGGGAGGTGAAGCAGCGTGCTCCCACCCCTTTCTGTTTGAAAAGGCTCCCATGAGCCATTGAGCTGACGAGCTTGTGGAGATGCACCTATGCGCCTGTGAGAGGTACTGAGATCTGAAAGGATTGTGGCAGCCTGCTCAGCACCCCCAGATTAAATGTGTTTTTATCTCTACTGATGACGGATGAAATCCAGAAACACAGGTCTAGAGATTTACAGCACTAACCTGCAGCAAGTTTGGTGGAATACTCCAGTAAATATTCAAGTAGGCATGTACCATGAACTGCATTTACCATAATGCTAAGGGGGAACTGTGCTGGGAGGTGAAGCCGTGTGCTCCCACCTTTTTCCACATTGCCTGTATGTTGGCCGGGAGTACCTACACCCATTCCCCCTTGATGGTGGGAGCTGTGCTGGGAGGTGAAGCAGTGTGCTCCCACCCCTTTCTGTTTGAAAAGGCTCCCTTGAGCGATTGAGCTGACGAGCTTGTGGAGATTCACCTGTGCGTCTGTGAGAGACACTGAGACCTGAAAGGATTGTGGCAGCCTGCTCAGCACCCCCAGATTAAATGTGTTTTTATCTCTACTGAAGACGGATGATATCCAGAAACACGTGTCTACAGATTAACAGCACTAACCTGCAGCAACTGAAGGAAAGTAGTATCTGCTTCTTATGGTTACCCCCACTTTTTGCTGATGTCTCACTGTTTCGGACTAGTCTGACTGGGATCCTGCTACCAGGACCCCAACCTCTCTTCTTTCTCCCTTAAACCTCCAATGTGTGTACCTTAGGTACACTCCAGATTGGATTCCGGGGTACCCTTATCAGTCCCTAGTATATGGTACCCATGTACCCAGGGCATAGGTACCCCATAGGCCTCCCTTGGGCTGCAGCGTGTATTATGCCACCCATGAGAGTCCATTCAAACTGACACAACAGGTCTGCTACCGCAGCATGTGTAAGCTGGTGCTTGCACCTCTTACTTATGTAAATGTCTAGTATTTGTAAAGCACGAACTATTACCCAAAGGTGTCAAGGTGCTGGGGTCCGTCGGGAAGATTAAGCGAGCTATTGTCCAGAGTCACATGGTGCTGGGCAGACCCCTGCCGCCGGAGCCGGGGATCGAACCGTGATCCCCAGCGTCCATCATCCCGGCCGCTGTGCCACACCTCTTCCACTTCCACTTCGACATAGGTTTCCTATATCTAGAAATATCACTACACTTAAAACCTATCAGTCATCCCTATGGAAGGCCTTATCAATCCTGAAGGCAGGGTGCTGGGTTTTACGTGAGAGGGTGCCCCTGCAAGAGTAGGGCCCCTTTGCAGACTTCGGAGATCTATCTCCCGGGTTGTATGTGGGCAGCCAAACATATAGATAAAGGTGCATTATAAGCTCCCGGTAAATGCTATCTTCAAAATGGCTGCACAGAAATATATTGTGTTTGGTGTCAAAAACCTTGGAATCATACCTCCACCCCAGGACTTGGAGGAGGTATTATTCCTCTCTGCTGGAGCAAGCTTCACCTGTCTACCCGGTACCAGCATTCTCGACCTGGGCAGCACAAAATGGATGCACTTTGGATTTCACCTGGACAAGATTCTACAAAGGAGATACTAAGTGTTTCGACTATCTGCACGACGCTGGACACCCGAAGAATCTCCCTTGGAGTAAAGGAGTTACTCCCCTGCCCTAGCAGGCACCTAAGCGCATCTGTCCGGCTTGCATCTCCAGAGCTCCTGCGGACTCTGAAGATTTGTCCCTGAGGTTGATCGCCCTCCCAGCTAGTCTGCAGCCTGAATCCCTCGTGGGGACTACAGTACCCAAACCCCTGTTCATCGTGTACATTTGCATATGCTTGTTGTCGGTTCCTGAGCTTTTGCATTGGACTTCGAGTAGTTCCGACCCCGAGCAGTATTTCCACGAAGATCTCCGTCCTCCTCGCACTGAGTGCTCCATGGGCTGGTACTTCGTGATGCTGCATGAGGTCTCCTCGCGATCCCTGGTCCGTTGACCTGTGGGCCCTAGCGAGGGTCACCTTCTTTATTCTTGGGATTACCTGGTTTCTCCAGACGTGCCCTGACTCTCCATTGCTTGGAGAGTCCCCTAGACCTTGCTGGTCCACATCGTAAGCTGTTTGCTCTTCCTACGTGGGTTGCTGTTGCCAATGCTTGTTAGTGCTCCAGCAAGACACTGACCCCTCAGCACTCGACATCCTTCATGGGACAACTCACCTTCAGCCCATCATCGATGTCTCCGGGACCTCGTGGCTGAAGAGTCAAGCAACCCCTCATCTTCCCTGAAGCATCTGACATCAGTGGGCATTCGACTACCGAGCCCCTGGTCACGTGAAGTGACCCAGACTCTGTCCCCTCTGCTTCCAAGTTCTTATCACCTCAAACCCAGGCATGGGTTCCACTTTCCCGGAAACAGCTCTTCTTCCAAGTCCTCCACTGAAAACGACGTAGGTTTCCGACACCAATTGAAGCCTATGCACTGGCTCCTCTGGGCTTGGTAACACTGGTACTCCAGTACTCACTGGTGAGTTGGCTCTAGAACCTCTTAAGCCTCAAGGGATTTGATCTTTAAAACTGTAACTGCGTCATTCCATAGAGTTATACGGAGCACACCCTCCTGTTCAGACACTGCCCTGGACTCCCTGGGATCCCGATCTATTCACCTGGGGTGGTTCCTTGGGGTCCCAACGATTGTATGTGCTCTAGGCACTGTGTCTATTGAAGTTGTGATTGTTATACCATGTTTATAGTATATGATTCGGTCTCCCCCTGGAGCCCGCCGTGTATTGTGCTACTTACGTATGTTCTATTGATTTCATATTGTGGGCTTTATGTTCTATTCTCGGGTAGAGAATAGTAGAGTGTTATATTTAATAAATACATATTTTTATATACACTTTGTGGTTCTCCTTTCATTTGGTCATTCAGGAGGTGATATTCTGGTTAAACAAGCTGCTTTACATTCCTTCAAGACTAAGCCTGAAGGCTGCCTTCCACAGCTACCACTAGGATAGCTTTTTAAAGGTTATCTTTGACCTTGAATATCATAAGGGTTGTTTGGACTAGTGCAAGGTGCCCACTTAAATTAGAGGACAGCATATATCAGGCCAACTTCTCACAGCAACTTTGGTGGAATACTCCAGTAAATATTCATGAACTGCATTTACCATAATGCTATGGGGCCCTTTCTGTTTGAAAAGGCTCCCTTGAGCCATTGAGCTGACAAGCCTATGGAGATGCACCTGTGCAATTGTGAGAAGTCCTGAGACCTGAAAGGAACGTGGCAGCCTGCTCAGCAACCCCAGATTAAATTAGTTTTTATCTTTACTGATGACGGATGATATCCAGAAACACTTGTCTGGAGATTTACAGCACTACCTGCACCAACTTTGGTGGAGTACTCCAGTAAATATTCAAGTAGGCACGTACCATGAACTGCATTTACCATAATGCTAAGGGGCGAACTGTGCTGGGAAATGAAGCCGTGTGCTCCTATCCCTTTCCACATGGCTTGCATGTTGGTCGGGAGTACCTACACCCATTCTCCCTTGATGGTGGGGAAAATCACCTTCAGTACCATGCGAATCGTTACCAACACCAGCAGGTTAGTGATCTCCACCTCTACCCAGATGACCTCCCCAACCAAGCAATGATGCATCCATAATGACTGTTAGCTGTGGGTTGGGTAGGGAGATGTGTGTGATGCTGGTTCAAGTGATGCTCGCCTCGCCACTACTCTCACTGTAACCCAGGTCAAATGTTGGAACATTGGGATCATAGAATGAAAGCCCTGGATTCATTGAGGTGGGTGGAAGGCTCAGAAGGGCACTGTATCCATTATGGCTCTGATTAACTTGAGAGGTTGTTGATGAGCCAGATGTGACTTCAGCATATTGATGGAGAAACCCAACAATATCAACAGGCCATCTGTTGTCTGAAGGTTGCTTACACCCCCTTCAATATCCAATCATCGAGGTATGGGCTGCCTGGTATTCCAACCTCCACAGATGGGCCACGACCACCACCATCACCTTTGTGACCCGCTGAGGTACACTGGTCAGGCCAAAAATGAACCGCAAGAAATTGTAAGTGCTCTTGGCCTCCTAGAAGTGTCGGATTGCAACAAGTTAAGGAAACAATTTGAGTCTCATTAGGTAATGTTAATGTCCTGGGTTGCTTTAATGAGTTAATTTTACATGTGTCGTACCCTTATATCTGTCATGGGTACAGTGTTGAGTGAGTAGAGTGAGGAGCAATTGACGTGAGATGTATCATGTGCGTTGTATTCTAGATAAGAGGGGCTTATGTAAGTGAAAGCAGAGGTTGAGCTGCTGCGTGTTTTAACCCTGGTTAGGTCATGGTTGGGGTAGGGAGATAGGAAGTGTCTTTGTCAAATCACATGGAGTGGGGGGGCATGGAGAAATGCTGGGTGTAGGCACCTCGGTCAGCGTTCCACAAGGAGTATTTGTATTTGTATTTGTGGTATACTTATAGAGCGCAGACCTGTCACCCAAAGGGTATCCTGGCGCTTTGAACCATAGACCAACAAATTACAGCAACTTAGCCTGTCCTGGGGAAGAGATGAGTTTTTAGCGCCTTCCTAAAGGCTGGGAGATCAGGCTGGGAGTTGCAGGAAGAGGGGGGAGTGAGTAGTTGGCATGGGTTGGGGTTGCCGGGGATGTTGATGGGTTGTTCATTAGGGTTGTCAATGCTGTTGAGAGCAGGTTTGTTCACTGTGCTTGGCTTAACTGGGTGGTTTACAGCGTGAAGGTATCCATATTGTTAGATCTGGGGGTCTCTAGTTGGCAGAGGTAGGTACCACTGTCCAAATAGGGACCCTTGCTTCTAGTCAGGGCAAGGAGATAACCCTCTGAGATAACCCCTGCTCACCCTCTAGGTAGCTTGGCACGAGCAGTCTAGGCTAACCAGAGGCAATGCGTAAAGTATTTGTACCAACACTCACAGTAACACAGTGAAAACACCACAAACTGACTCCACAACAGTTTAGAAAAATAAAGGTATTTTAATCTAAACTACACAAGACCAAAACGACAAAAATCCAATATACACAGTTCAAGAATATGGTTTCAAAAAGAGTTCTTAAGGTTGCGTTAGAATTCTCTACGTTGCGATAGAATTCTCTACTGATGCGTGAAAAGTTCACAGATGCGTCACGTTTACTCACAGTACCTTTTAGTTGCAACAAAGTTCCCAAAAGCAGAAGCTGGTGCGGTAGAAAACAAGCGATGCGTTGCTCCTGAGTCCCTGGGGAGGCGATGCGACAGCCCCGCTGCAGCAGCGGGCGTGTTGCGACGAATCCGGTCTGTAGGGGGAGGAAGGCCACTTGTATGGATTCCGGTGTGTAGGTTCCGTAGGAAGTCTGTTCTCGCAAAGACACCATGCGACGATCTCGTAGGGGCTGCGACGATCTCCGGGGCGACGATGCGCGGTCCAGCGGGGATCCTCTCTCTCGCAGCTTCTCGATGCGTTGATTCTGCGACGACAATCGCAGCGACGTGATGCGACCCGCAAGCAAGCGGTGCGGCGATCTCACCCAGCGACGACAGGCTCTGCGACGATACTCGCAGCGATGTTCGATTCTCCCGCACCGGTCTGGTGCGTCCCGCAAACGAAGGATGCGACGTCTCTGGCAGCGGCGTCAGGCGCTGCGACAATCTCGACCTCCGTAGCGGCGGGAAACTTCTCGCACTGTCGGGGATGCGCTCCGCAAGCGAGCGATGCGACACTTTTCAAGTTCAAAAGTCACTCAAGCTTAGTTTCAAGCTTCCCAGCTCAGGTACAACTTCCAGAGGCCCCACAACTGGATCAAGCACTCTAGGAAGGACAGAACTCTCTCAGCAGAGTTCAGGGAAGCTGGGGGTGAAGTCCTTTTGTTCCTGGGACTGCAGTGTCAGGCCTGAGACATCATTTTAGGGCTACTCCTGTGGGTGGCACAATCAGTGCTGCAGGCCCACTAGTAGCATTTGTCATCACCAGCCCTGGCACACCCAGTGCACTTTACTAGGGACTTCATGGTGATACAAATATGCCAAACATAGGAACCATATTGGTCAGGACACTGGTTACAGATGCCCTTCCTTCCAGGTCAGGCAAATCCTGAACCTGATCTCCCAACCCAGGGACCAAAACCTGCGGTTGTGCATTTGCCTGGCACACCGGGACTCATATAGTAACCCCTTGAGGGTGACACACAACTCATGTGTCCTGTGACAGTCTGCCTGGCGCAGATTTCCCGACCCCTGTCCACCTGAGAGCGCGGGAAGATCCCCCAGGACAGAAGTGAGGTCACCATGGTCACTCACTGGTGACTCAGCCCTTCCGACTGGTCCCTGACCCACTGGTTCTCCCACTGGGGACTCCTTCCCCTTCTCACCCCTTAGTCTGGACTTCGATACCCTCCCAAATAGAGCGGCACTGCCAGACACCAGAACTGAGGCCTGGTTACAGGCACTCCCCGTTCCCCAGACACTAGGAGATTCTCCTCAAATGGCCTACAAGTACAGACTAGGTCCCCAACCTGGTGTTCCCTTAAGGAACCCTCCAGGCCCTGAGACTGGGTTTCGGGCACCGTGAGACACACCGTCCTGCACTCACTCCTTCTCCACTGAGACCGGACATGAGCCCCTACACCCCTCCCAATACACTGGGACCTAACTGGGCTACACTGAACCTCTTCCACCTCACAGGTCTGGAAGATATCTAAGCCACTCCTTTTGGGATCACTCCCCAATGCCTCCTCAGACTCTCTGGAATCCACCAAGAGGTCTGCCTCCAACGGAAGCTCTCTGGGCTCAGAGAACTCACACTCCACCGGGTGTTGGCATAGCTCTGGAAAACAGGGACTAAAAATATGTTCTCCAACAAATGAATCACACAGCCCCCCACAGTTGTTGACCAAGCTACCCTTTGCCTCACCCTCTAGTGCCTCACACAAGTACCCCACACCACTCTCCTGAGACTGGCAAGACAGTATCTGACTGTCTCTGTCACACAACCCACACTCTTCTGGCTCGTCTTCACACACACACACCAAGGTTTCTTCCACGGGGGAACCCCTCTCCCTGTACCTCTCTTCTAGAGTCAGTAGAGTGTCCCTCCCACCACTAGGAATATGGTCCCCTGAGCCAGTCCCCCAATCTACTTCAGGGACACTGCACTCCACTGGGACTACACCATAAACTTGAACCCCCTGGTGTATGTCGACCCCCTCCCTCAAGTCAGGCGCCACATCTCTGGGTGTTTGTACCTTTCTCTCAGCACTAGATATCATAAACATGCTGCCACCATCTGAGCTGGACTCCACCTCCAACCCAGCAAAGCTCAACTCCTGAGCTACCCATGTTTCTTCTTCAGCTGAGACCCTCATTGCCTCACGCTTCCTGAGCTCCAACTCAAGCTTCCTCATTCTTAATTCATGGGCCAAGGTCAATTTCAATTCCTCCAGGGCACGGGCATTTTTGCTCTCCTCCGCCGCCCTTTCTCTTTCCATTTGCTTCAGCTCCATTTCAAGCCTCAACATTTCTAACTTATGATCTCTAGCCCTTTGGTTTTCCTCCAACTCCTCTGGGGAAAAACTTTCAGCTGAATGGTTGCTGCCAGCCCTTGAGGCTGCTCTGGACACAGGCATATCCTGTGGCCTGAAACCATCCCTTTGTGCATCCTCATCCACTTCTGCATCATCTGTCTCCCCAGCCTCTTTGGTCTCCCACCAGGCCCTTAAGGCCTCCTGTAGCTCCTCCTTCTTGGAGCAGCGCTTCATGGGGCATCCAAAGTTCCTGCAGAACTGCCTGAGTTGACCTACTTTGTAATCACTTAACATTTCAATATCAAACTCCATTTCTGCAACATCACTTGCTGGTTTACCATTCTGAGACATGATGCTTGGATTCTTTCAGGGTTATGATCAAAAATAGAACCAAAAATAAAAAACGTAACCGTGGTATGCGGTGTGTGGTATATAAATAAATAATACCGGATCTATTTTTGAATGAATGAATGAATAACAGATAGCTCAATAAAATAAGAGTCAAGATTCGAGGTAGTAGGAGTTTCTGCAGGTTTATTACAGCATAAGGACAGGATCAGGACAACCTGCATAGGAACAGAGGTGACAGGGCCCAGCAGGACAACTGGGGCCCAACAGCTGCTGGGGCTTGATCAGGAATGAGCGCGCTAACTTTCAATAACAATACATCAACTTATATACATAGCGCAAACACATAGCATTACATTGCAGTAGGCGTAGCAGTGGGTGGAGCAGAAGGCGTGACGCGTAGCAGTCGCGAAAGATAACAGTAAAAAGAGGTGTGACTGGGAGTATACATGGACATGTGATGCAAACGTAACAGAATATGTCATAAATGGGCGGAAACATTGGAGGGGGCTACCTAAGGAGCCGGGACCTCTAACCTAATGGTGCGCGAAAACTGGCAATGACGTATCACTAGGAGAAGCTGGGGGCTATGAACTCTGTGCTAGGAGCAGAGACTAGAGTCTGGAGGGTCGGAGCGACATGTACCTAAACCCTATCTTGTATCTGATGTTTAGGGAACATGTTGATATAAACTAGAAGTCATGAGGGGAAAAACTAACTTGACTCTAAGACTGGACCATGCATTATTCTACATGTAGTGCGTGATGAAGAATATTAAATGACCATTAATACAGTATTTCTCTACGTGGAGCCGAATAGGCTAGACAATGACGGAAACTATTGATGCAGTTCAGTAGCTTAGGAATGCAGAAGAGGAGGACTGAACTGATAGCTGGAACTATAACATACTTTTGGCAGACTCAGAGGCAGAGCCAAGCTGCACCGGGCACTGCGAGGTAGGAAGTAAGTGAAGGGTCGAGGATACAGGTGGGGGCTGTATCGCTCCTCAGCGAGGCTTTCAGGAGACAGGAGCTAAATCTGATGTCCGGGCCCTTTTGAGGCCTGGAAACGGGGACTTTATGATGAAATAACGTGCACACTGGGAAACGTGGCAACATTACTTTACATAGGCCTGATATTCGTAGTATTCACGAGGACTGGAAAACTGGCATACTAGAGGTGGGCACAACTGGAATTGCGTCATTTAATCGGACATGGGGAATAACATATGCATATTGGTCATGCACACATAACATATGATGGATGAGGCGTAGGGACACAGAACATGGCAAAATTTACTTTTCCACATTCCCTCCTTGTCACTACGTTTCCATCAGGAAACATCAATTTTCATGATACCATCTATCATTTCATACAGTATCATTTGCTCGTCTCGAATTGTCTTGGAACGGGATTTAGAACGGGGCTTGGGACTAGGAATACAAGAGGTAGCACACATGCTGCAAATCGCAGGGCCACATTGTATACAGAGGCAGCAGCTAAATATGATCGCTACTGCAATACCCAAAAAGGACAGGACTTTCCATCCCCAGGCGGAAATTATATTCCAGAACCAACCGGACCATGTCCAGGTGCCTGGATCTTGGTGTAACAGATGGGCAATTTTATGGAGTCTGGTTATAGCTGAATAAACAGACGGCGCGTTATTTGGAATGAAAATGCAGCAACTAGATCCGATGACTCTACAGGCCCCGCCCCTATCGGCCAGTATGACGTCAAGGACGAGACGATTTTGCAAAACGACAAATCTCATAGCAGATTGTTCTTCGGTTAGGTTACCTAGAGCAGAGGCAGTCTCATTTACTACAGCTTCAAGGGTTCTTGTTAACCTACGGATCAGTTTACTATTCTGGACAGGTCCTACAAAGAAGAAGAAACCTTTATTGAAATCTGTATACTGTTCTAGAGTAGTTTCAGTATAATCGACAATTGGGGACTCCCTTCTATGTCTAATGTGTACTAGATGTGTGTTTCTGTGATAATCAGATGGGGCTAGGAAAACAGGTGGCAGTAGGAAAGCAATGTAACAGGTTCCCTCCCAATCGAGGGGCAGACGGACATATGCAGTTTGACCACAAATAAAATAAGAATGACGTGAAGCTTTGAAAACAGATTTCCCACTGTCACTATACTGGATAACAGTAGTACATTCACTATGACCTACGTGTACAGAACCATAACTACGGACACATAATTCGCCTTTGACTGGTAGTACTGAAATAGCAGGTAAGTCTGGAGTAGTATCAGACTGAACATTCAGGACCATGAAATTCGACGAATAATTACCTAAATTATATACTTCATTTTCTAGATCTAAACCTGTTCTGTGGGGGAAACCTTGCTTGTCTGGAAAACATGTACTGTTAAGAAAAGACATATCTGTTGAGGATGACGTTAACGTGGACCATGCTCCACACGAACCATTATGTGAGAATGGATAAGGAAAGAGTGGCAGAACTCCCTTCGATGTCTGGAAAGGGGGGAGTCGACCACACACCCAGCAATTAGTGGCATTGCTGGTCTGGTGTGAGTAATGTAACATACGGATAAATGTGTTGTTGCGCATAGCAAGGCGGTAAGAATATTCGTGAGGAGGCAGATCACTAAACGTGTGCTCTACTGTAGCATTAGTAGACATATTTGCATGAGGAACTGGAAAATACAGATAGAATGCATAGCTGGTGCAGGAAATCAAAATGCTGATGAATAATACGAAACTCAGAAAAACGATACATTGAATTGAACTTTGACTGACTCTCTCACTATGGGGGTCTATTTTATACATGTCAGAAACAGTCTAACCGTTTCACCTAGGGGAGGACTTATACAATCAAACTGACTGACTTATTTTACTAGACCTGAGCTTTAACTTATACTCCTGTTGCGGAGTTTTCTCTAACAAGGGAGGGGTTGTAATAATGTCTTTTGCGGGACAGTCCTTTAAAACAATGTTTTGGCAGTCTTTAAGATCTTGGGAATCCTTGGAAATGTTTTTAGAAACGGGTTTCAATCCTTTAAAAAGTTTTACATGAGAAAGGTGGATCCATCCCTTTCTGCCTTCCAACTTGACGGCTGTACGGGTGGTCAAGAGGACCTGACGTGGCTCCTTCCAACGTGGTTCCAGCGGACTTGATCTGTCGAAATTTCTGATCATCACCAAGGAGCCTGGAACGATCTCGTGCGGTGCCACCTCGGTATTGTCTGGAAATGCGGCGGCAACCTGTGAACGACATGAGTTGAGGGCAGACATCAAGGAAGCTAGGTAATCTGTCAGCATATTACATGAAACATCGGTAATACTTCGGGGTCTAGGAGTACCCCACATGTTAGGGGGGCGGCCGAAAACGACCTCATACGGGGACAGACCTGATCTGGAATGTGCGACCATGCGCATATAAAACAAAGCGACTGGCAGAGCTACTAGCCAGTCCACACCTTTTTCTTTACAGACTTTAGCAATGCGGATTTTCAGAGTCTGATTATGTCTCTCGACCAGACCGGCTGCTTCAGGATGGCGTACACAATGGAACTTCCACTGGTACCCTAACAACAGGGAAACATGCTTCATTAACTCTGAGGAGAATGGCTGACCGTTATCAGAATATACGACTCTAGGGAGTCCATATCTAGGGAAGAATTCACGAACCAACTGTTTGGCAGTGGTCGCGGCTGTGTAATCTGGGACTGGATATGCTTCTGTCCACCTGGACAAAGCGCATACAACTACAAGGACATACTTGAAACCTCGACATCGCTCCATCTGAATATAATCCATCTGGAGGACCTCAAAAGGGTGGTCAGGGGGCTGGAAACCACCTTGTTCCACCGGGACACTTTTACCTGGATTAAACTGACAACATATCATACAGGTACGGACTTTCTGTTTGGCTGCAGCTCGTAAATGCTTGTTGAACCAAATGTTCTGGATACTGTCTAACATAGCTTTTTCTCCTAAATGTGCTGGACTATGTGCGGTATTGATAATGACTTGAACCATAGAATCGGGGAGAAACCATGTGGCTCTACCCTTCGTTAACCATCCTTGATCTGTCTGGACCCCTCCTTGTTCAGACCATTTCTTGATTTCATCGGGAGTAGCATGTAACTGTATATCTATGACGTCTTGTGTAGGGTCCTTAACTGTCATGCATGTAATCGGATCTGGAGTATGTGTCTGATTAACTGGAATGTCTGGAGTCTGTGCTGTAAGTTTGGCTGTGCGATCTGCTAGATCATTACCTTGAGAAATAATGTCAGTGACTTTCGTATGTGCTTTGCATTTCATGATAGCAATGGATGTCGGTAAATGTATGGCATCTAACAGAGCTTGAATAAGGAGACCATGCTGAATCTTGGTTCCATGAGAAGTCATGAAACCTCTCTCCTGCCAGAGCACTCCGAAGTCGTGTACAACTCCGAATGCATAACGTGAATCTGTGTAAACATTAACTTTCAGGTTCTTGGCGTGTATACAGGCTTGTGTCAGAGCGACTAGCTCTGCTGCTTGAGCGGACAGAGTGTCAATACGGTGTGTCTCAATAACTTCAGTGTCAGTAGTCACTGCATACGCGGCGACTAGTTCTCCTGTACTAGTTCTCATACATGAACCATCCACATAAAGTGTCAGGTCGGGATCTGGTAACGGAATGTCTGTCAGGTCTTGTCTTGGCTTTGTCGTAATGTTAACTACTTCCACACAATCATGTGGGTCTGGATTTGAATTAACTGATGGTAACAGTGTAGCAGGATTTAAAACGTTGCAGCGTCTGATTTCTATGTGTGGCTGGAACAGTGTCAATTCATAACCTGTTAAACGTGCAATTGTCAAGTGCTGTGTTTGTGTTCGGTTTAAAAGAACTTCCACGGAATGTGGAACTTGTACTGTCAGGGAGTGCCCTAAAACTATGGAATCACTTTGTCTGATAGCTAGTGCTGTGGCTGCAACTGACTTGAGGCACGCAGGCAACGCCTGGGCGACTGGATCTAATGTGCTCGAAAAATAAGCACAGGGCTTGTATTGTCCTGCTTGATCTTGTGTAAGAACAGATAATGCTGTACCTTCGCGTTCAGTAACGAAAAGTGTAAAAGGCTTACTGTAGTTCGGTGTAGCTAGAACTGGAGCTTGACATAGGGCTTTCTTTAACTCGTTGAAACTAAGTGTATGGTCAGATGTCCAAGGGAGGACAGTCGATACGGCTGCCTCCTGTGTCGTTAACTGTATCAGTGACTTGGCTAGAAATGCATACTGGGGAATCCATTGTCTACAATAAGAAGTAAGGCCGATAAAGGCACGTACCTCCTTCTGGGTTCTGGGCTGGGGAAGACTCGCTATTAACTGGATACGGTCGGGTGTCAACTGCCTACCCCTCTTGGACAGCAAGTGTCCTAAGTATACCACTTGCTGGACACAGAATTGAAGCTTCGAAGGTGACACCTTGTGCCCCATCTCGGCAAGGAAATACAAAACTGTAAGTGACGCTCGTTCGCAGTCACGTTCAGAACGGGCTGTGATCAGTAGATCATCGACATACTGGAGCAGGGCAGTGTCAGTTGGCATGTGAATATTATCTAGTTGTCTCTTAAGTGCTTGACTGTAAATACTAGGGCTTTCTGTGAAACCTTGAGGAGCGCGTGTAAACATATAGCTCCTTCCATTTAAACAGAATCCGAAAAGAAACTGGCTGTCTGGATGAATCGGAACACTGAAAAATGCATTCTTGAGGTCTATGACAGTGAAAAACATGGCTTCGGAATCAATGGCTGTTAACAGGAAAGAGATGTCTGGAACAACTGGGTACTGAGGAATAATACATTTATTAAGCTCTCGTAAATCAATCACTAATCGATATACTGGGGGTGCATTTGGATCAGTACGTTTCATGACTGGAATGATCGGAGAATTGCATACATTGGAGTTAGTTTCTACAACTACTCCTTGAACAATGAGCTCGTCAATAATTTTGGATAAGGCTGCTACAGCCTCAGGTGGCAATCTGTACTGTCTGATTCGGGGTAACACTACACCTGGTTTGAGAGTCACACGATGGGGTGTGATTTGCATGTAACCTACATCAGTTGGACCTTGCGCCCATAAGTGCTGTGGAACATTAGACAATCTTGAATCAAAATCTCGTAATACATAGTGACCCTTAAAGTCACGTAGGAACAATCGTATTCCCTCTGGGGAACAGCAAATAACTGCACCTAATTCTTTCAGTGTCTTAATGCCTAATAGGTTTTCTGGACATGACTTAGTAAGTAACAGATCAGTAGTACGGGACAATGGACCTACTTCTAGAGTGACTGGCTTTGATATCTCATTAACTATTGGCTTTCCTGAAAATCCAAGGGAAACATTTCTTGAGCCTGAGAGCGGAGCCCCTGGAACTTCGGCATGACTAATTGTGGTCCTACTTGCCCCTGTATCGATCAAAAACTTTCTGTCTTTCCCTAATACTTGACTGTGAACATAGGGACCTTCTTGATCTACAGGTATCTCGATGAGAGGCAAGCCTACCTCCCTCTCTAGGCTGTTTCATGAATATGGCTGGTACTCTGGATACTCTGTCTGAGCATACTGGTACATCTGCGATGTGACATGCTGTGTTGCAGCAATAGGCTGCGGTACGGGAACTGTCTGTTGTGCACTCTGTGACTGAGGAATCTGTAAAACTTGTTCTTGTCTAGGCGGACGTGGTCTTTCTTTAGTCTTACCAGTAGCTATATTATGTTTCAGAACTGCACACTCGTTTATAAAATGACCTGGCTGTTTACAATAATTGCAGTTCCCTTTAACGGAAGCTGCAGGATGACTGGCTTGATTTGGTCCCCTCTTCTGACTGTCTTGAGGAACAGATTGTGCAACTAGCACTTTCATTTTCGTGTCTTTCATACGTTTTCTTTCGTGTTCTTGCTCTTCCCTGATTCTATTCTGGTGATACTGGAGCATCTGGAGCATTTGGGACGGGGTGTTAGCTTGCCAGGTGCTTTCGACTTTCAAAACTCGATTTTTAATTTGTGGACTTGAATTCTCGACTAATTTGGTAACAAAAAGGTGAGGGTATGACTCACTACTTGTCTTGAGACCACTGTTGATACTGAAACATTTTTCAAATCTAGAATAAAAATCACTAATATCTTCATCTTGTTTCTGTTTACAGGCTGAGATTGCATCCCAGTCTTCTTTTCTCGTTGTCAATAATCTGGGTAAAACTTGAATCAATAATTCTGGTAATTCTTTACATTTATCTCCAAGACCGGTACCTGGTACTCGTGCCTTGTCTTCAGCTTCTAGGACTGCCCAATCGATCTTTTTCTCTCCCACCTCCCATTCTTTTTCCTTTAACTTTTCATACACCCCTGCGGGTAACAGGACCTTTAACATTTTAATGATATCTGGGTAAGTGTATTCTCCCATACGGAGCATGTCTTTTAATTCTCTATGGAACCCTGCTGGATCTTTGTCATGACAGGGAATTAATTTCTTCATTTCAAGAAGTTCCATCTTTGTGATTGGAGTGTATACAAACACTCGTTGCATTACGCCACCCGCCCCTTGGACTGGGTGGACTTCTCGTAACGGATTCTGTCTGTCTATGTAGAATGATTTACTTTCTGGGGGTGAGACATGAACAAAATGCGGGTTCAAAAACGTTCTATATTTGTGGCGCTGTTCTAAAATGACACTAATTAAATCGGTACCTAGACCTCTCCATTTGTACTGGAGTAACTCGTTCAGAATATCATGCAACGGACCTGGATCAGAATGTTGACCCTCATACAGAGTGATGAGGTGCTGGATCATATACATACCCACCAGTCGTTGCTCGGCTGGGGGCAATTTCAGGAACATTTGTGCCACTATTTCGTCTGGAAAAGTGGTAGAATCAGTAATCCATCGGACTGCTGATCGGGTTAGTTCTTGTTCATGCATAGTACTTAACTCACTATAACCGATTCGTGATTTCAGAATGTGATCGGTAGCTTGAAATACTTGTTCTAGAGAACCTTGTTCTGGTGCTGGATGATGAAAAATAGACTTGTGTTCTAGACGTAAATGGCGATCTGGAAATCTAGATTTTCCTACATACGCTATTCTGGCGGAATTCTCGTCTTCCTCTTCAGGATCAGAGATACTTTCTTTCTCGCTTACTTGTGCTGCTTTACGCTGTTCGTGTATCTTTATTATTTCTTTACGGATTTTCTTGTACATACTCTCCATGGCACCGACGGTCTTGTGCTTACCCTCGGCTATATTATCACTCCACCTTGTCAGGATTCTCATTTCGGCGGGATCTTTAGACGGGTAATCTTGTTCTCTTATTAGACAATTGATCAGGAACTTTAATATCATGAGCTGGATCTCGGCTTTCCTTTGAGACATAATCTCGCCAATACTTTCTGGATCATCCCCTGTACGGATGAAACGATATATTCTGTCTAGATCTTCTTTCATATTCGGTAAGGTGACTAGATACTCGGTCACTCTCCTTACACGTAAGGAATATAAAACCATATTATATTCGCCTGGAACTGGATCATAGACACATTCGTTAAGGGTTTGCCTGATTTCTGTAACAGACTGATGTTTAGGCGTGCGCTGTAACGCTTGAGCATGTAATTCGAGTAATGTTAAACGCTTGTGTGGCGGCGGGGTTTGAGGAGGACCTCCTCCTGCGGCCCCTAAACTAGAATCGTCGACTGACATTCTTCGTCCTGGCAGGGTCGGTAATTGTAACGTGGGCTGGACTTGTATGGCGGACTGGACCGGGGGAGCTGTTAAGGGCACCCCGGTGTCTGAAGGAGCAGGAAGTGCCTGATTTACAGGAACTGGCGGAGCGCGAACAGGATTTGCATATTCTGGGACTGTGTCGTCCAGATAGGACGAAATAAAAATATCCGCTGCGGTCGGTTTGTGACGTAGCTTGGTCGGAACTAACGGTGGCGGGAAATTACTAGATGCCTCTGGGGTCGCTTTTGGCAAACCTTCGGCAAGGAGAGGATACATACCCTTAATAAGGGCATGCCTCTGTCTGTCTGACTGTTCGGCTTTGACTTGTTCACCTATCTCGATTAATTCTCTTTCTTGGGCTCGTTCTTGGGATTCTCTACTCAACTCTGACTTTCTGACTTCTTTCTCGGTTCTTCTATGCGCTTCTTTACGCCATAACTCGATGGCATCTTTCTGTGACTGTCTGGCTTTCTTTTTCCATAATGCTTCTTCTACTCGCATGATACATTCGGCATCCCATGTACCCGATACGGGCCATCTATACTTTTCTTCTAACTGTTTGGTATACTCTACCCATAAATCTAGATACATTATGGCGCTTATGCCATGTTTCTGATACATAAAATGACCTGGACTGTCCCTAGGTGGGACAGGAACCGCTTCTTCTAACAGACCCTTTCTAGTTTTTACCTGACGTAACTTGGAAAATATAGGCATGACTGAACTGTAATCTGGACACAATACAATACACAATAAACACGAAATCACGTCGCACTCATACCACAACATTAAAATACATGAAGAACATTGTAAATAACAGTTTGAACAGAACAGAACAGGATATTACCTGGAATACTGAGAACAGAAATAGAACAGAATTTCTCGAGAACGGAACAGACTAGAGTCACTGGATGCACTGCTGTAACAGTACGGAACATACCGGTCCCATAAAGGAACGCATCAAGACCCGTATCCACCTAGGTGAACACTTCGTATGTGAGTCTGGGTACCACCAACCCACGGACCAGGAGTCAATTTAGATTGGTCCTGTCTAGATACTACCCCAGCAATGGTACTCACCGGGCAGCACGGAACGGAAGGCCTCGGACTGGACTGGACGACGGACGACGAACTTCGGACTTCAGTTACAGGTGGGCCTCCGGATACCTCGGACCTTGGACTCTCGGCTTGGGCTCTGGTCGGGACTCGCCGCGTTCCTCCACCGTCTCGTTTGGATGCTGGACCGCCTCCTCCGTCTCCTCCGTGGGCCTGAGGGATACTTGGAGCAGAAATATCTGCCAGTGCACGGTATGGTTCCGTCACGACTGCAGAGGGTCAGGGGGTCGGCGTGGCTTCACCGACGCGTGGGGAAAGGGCAAGTCCCTATTCGGGCGCCATTATGTGGTATATAAATAAATAATACCGGATCTATTTTTGAATGAATGAATGAATAACAGATAGCTCAATAAAATAAGAGTCAAGATTCGAGGTAGTAGGAGTTTCTGCAGGTTTATTACAGCATAAGGACAGGATCAGGACAACCTGCATAGGAACAGAGGTGACAGGGCCCAGCAGGACAACTGGGGCCCAACAGCTGCTGGGGCTTGATCAGGAATGAGCGCGCTAACTTTCAATAACAATACATCAACTTATATACATAGCGCAAACACATAGCATTACATTGCAGTAGGCGTAGCAGTGGGTGGAGCAGAAGGCGTGACGCGTAGCAGTCGCGAAAGATAACAGTAAAAAGAGGTGTGACTGGGAGTATACATGGACATGTGATGCAAACGTAACAGAATATGTCATAAATGGGCGGAAACATTGGAGGGGGCTACCTAAGGAGCCGGGACCTCTAACCTAATGGTGCGCGAAAACTGGCAATGACGTATCACTAGGAGAAGCTGGGGGCTATGAACTCTGTGCTAGGAGCAGAGACTAGAGTCTGGAGGGTCGGAGCGACATGTACCTAAACCCTATCTTGTATCTGATGTTTAGGGAACATGTTGATATAAACTAGAAGTCATGAGGGGAAAAACTAACTTGACTCTAAGACTGGACCATGCATTATTCTACATGTAGTGCGTGATGAAGAATATTAAATGACCATTAATACAGTATTTCTCTACGTGGAGCCGAATAGGCTAGACAATGACGGAAACTATTGATGCAGTTCAGTAGCTTAGGAATGCAGAAGAGGAGGACTGAACTGATAGCTGGAACTATAACATACTTTTGGCAGACTCAGAGGCAGAGCCAAGCTGCACCGGGCACTGCGAGGTAGGAAGTAAGTGAAGGGTCGAGGATACAGGTGGGGGCTGTATCGCTCCTCAGCGAGGCTTTCAGGAGACAGGAGCTAAATCTGATGTCCGGGCCCTTTTGAGGCCTGGAAACGGGGACTTTATGATGAAATAACGTGCACACTGGGAAACGTGGCAACATTACTTTACATAGGCCTGATATTCGTAGTATTCACGAGGACTGGAAAACTGGCATACTAGAGGTGGGCACAACTGGAATTGCGTCATTTAATCGGACATGGGGAATAACATATGCATATTGGTCATGCACACATAACATATGATGGATGAGGCGTAGGGACACAGAACATGGCAAAATTTACTTTTCCACAGGTGGCGTAGTGGTCTGCACTCACTAGTGATGTACACCAATTACTGTGGGTCTAGTACAAATACAAGTTCAAATCCCACCGCCTGACCACCAATGTTAGATCTGGGGGTCTCTAGTTGGCAGAGGTAGGTACCACTGTCCAAATAGGGACCCTTGCTTCTAGTCAGGGCAAGGAGATAACCCTCTGAGATAACCCCTGCTCACCCTCTAGGTAGCTTGGCACGAGCAGTCTAGGCTAACCAGAGGCAATGCGTAAAGTATTTGTACCAACACTCACAGTAACACAGTGAAAACACCACAAACTGACTCCACAACAGTTTAGAAAAATAAAGGTATTTTAATCTAAACTACACAAGACCAAAACGACAAAAATCCAACATACACAGTTCAAGAATATGGTTTCAAAAAGAGTTCTTAAGGTTGCGTTAGAATTCTCTACGTTGCGATAGAATTCTCTACTGATGCGTGAAAAGTTCACAGATGCGTCACGTTTGCTCACAGTACCTTTTAGTTGCAACAAAGTTTCCAAAAGCAGAAGCTGGTGCGGTAGAAAACAAGCGATGCGTTGCTCCTGAGTCCCTGGGGAGGCGATACGACAGCCCCGCTCCAGCAGCGGGCGTGTTGCGACGAATCCGGTCTGTATGTGGAGGAAGGCCACTTGTATGGATTCCGGTGCGTAGGTTCCGTAGGAAGTCTGTTCTCGCAAAGGCACGATGCGACGATCTCGTAGGGGCTGCGACGATCTCCGGGGCGACAATGCGCGGTCCAGCGGGGATCCTCTCTCTCGCAGCTCCTCCATGCGTTGATTCTGCGACGACACTCGCAGCGATGTGATGCGACCCGCAATCTCACCCAGCGACAACAGGCTCTGCGACGATACTCGCAGCGATGTTCGATTCTCCCGCACCGGTCTGGTGCGTCCCGCAAACGAAGGATGCGACGTCTCTGGCAGCGGCGTCAGGTGCTGCGACAATCTCGACCTCCGTAGCGGCGGGAAACTTCTCGCACTGTCGGGGATGCGCTCCGCAAGCGAGCGATGCAACACTTTTCAAGTTCAAAAGTCACTCAAGCTTAGTTTCAAGCTTCCCAGCTCAGGTACAACTTCCAGAGGCCCCACAACTGGATCAAGCACTCTAGGAAGGACAGAACTCTCTCAGCAGAGTTCAGAGAAGCTGGGGGTGAAGTCCTTTTGTTCCTGGGACTTCAAAACAGGGAGCCAGCTCTTCTCAGGCCCTTGGAGATTCCTTCAAGACAGGGGACACAGCTCAGCAGCAAAGTCCTTCCCCTCTCCTTGGCAGCAAAGCAACAGCAGGTCAGTCCAGCAGAGCAACAGCAGGACAATCTTCCTTCTTCAGTTTCAGCTTTCTCCTTGGCAGAGGTTCCTTCTTGATTTCCAGGATGATCTAATTTTCTGTTGTCAGGGGTCCTGTACTTATACCCCTAAAGTCTTTGTTCTCTTGGTGCATGTGGGCCCTGAGCCCCGTCTGAACCAGTTCTGGGAGTTTCCTGAGTACTTTCTTTTGCTGGCTGCTTCTTTCCTTTCAGAGTGAGGGGCAGGGTACTCAGCCGCCCAGCAGGGGGTGGAGCCAGCATTGTGGAAGGCAGGCACAGCCCTATTCAGCCCAGGTGCTAACTCCTCCCACCACTCCAGTTGCAAATGCAGTCATTTAGCCTAGTGCTGACTCATCCATCCTGCTGGGGAATTCCCCAGCCCCTGTCACTCACAAACCAGACAGTCAACACACAAACAGGCCCAGGCACACAGAAGGGTCAGACAAGAGAACAGCAACTTTCTAAAAGTGCTGTTCTCAAACCCGGGATTTAAAAACAACCTTTCCTAAAAGATGTGTTATTAAATTCTGAGTTCAGGGATACTAGATACTTATGTCCTATCTTGTTCCTATGGGAAAAAATGCTGTTAACCACTGTAGCCAGCATCCCCCATGTTAATCTATGGAGCAAGATAGCCTTACAATAGTGAAAAACGAAAATGGCTGCCATTCACTGTCAGAGCATGTTACCTGCACTAGTACATGCTCTACCTTTTACATACACTGCACCCTGCCCAGGGGGGTACCTTGGGCCTTCCATAGGGGTGGCTGATGTGCACAAAAAGGGAAGGGTTAGGCCTGGTCAGTGGGGACACTGACCAGGAGGACATGGCAGTTCTAAACTGCACACAGGCACTGCAGTGTCAGGCCTGAGACATCATTTTAGGGCTACTCCTGTGGGTGGCACAATCAGTGCTGCAGGCCCACTAGTAGCATTTGTCATCACCAGCCCTGGCACACCCAGTGCACTTTACTAGGGACTTCATGGTGATACAAATATGCCAAACATGTATATCCAATCAGAATAACAATTTACATAGAGAGCATATGCACTTTAGCACTGATCAGCAGTGGTAAAGTGCGCAGAGTCCTATTGCCAACAGCCACGGGTCAGGAAAAATAAGGGAGGAAGAAGCAAAAAGTTTGAGGATGACCCTGCAAGAAGGGCCAGTTCCAACACATATATTCAGGAAAACTAGCATTTAAAGCAAACTAGAAAGATATACAAGCAGGACATACAGACTCCGTTGGTTTAAAGGCATAGCTGTAGTCCTAAATTAAAATACATACAGGAGTGCAGTCAATTGAGTGCATTCTAAAATGTGAATTACTTTATAAAGAATAGATTCAAATGGACTCCTTCGGGTATACTTTGATATAGCAGCAATGAGATAATCAAAGGCAGCTCCGAAGGGGATTTAGTGCATCATGTAATGTATTATTTATTTGATTGGTAAGCTCTGATATAGCTGCATTAGCAGGAGGCAGGAGATGATAATGCTGGAATGTGTTCTGTGCTGTGAAGAGCTGGTTCAAAACATCCTTCTATCACACGAGGCTCTAAACACACAGCAATGCTAAAGTAATTATCAAGTACCAAGAAAAACACTGGCACTGAAGGAAACGACCCCCTCGTGGATGAGTAAAATGCCGTCACTCAAAGTGAAGTTAACCAGTGATTGAAGTAGGCAGACACACTGCACCATGCTGTGTTCTGTAGTGGGTGGGAGCTAAATGTGAATGCCACAACAACAGGCCAATAGATGGAGGGCTAAAAGCCGCTTTAAATAAGTAAATTATACATGTATTTTTTTGTAAAATAAAAGGTCTTGGCTAACACCTGACCAAAAATGGAAAATGGTGCATGTAGGTGTGTACATTTGTGAAACAAAATCGCATGCCTGCAGAATGAGGCCACAGTAGCCACATCATTGCACCTTTTATTTCTCTTTCTTGTTTTTTGCTGATGTTTTGCAGCATTGGGAAAGCCTATACGTTTAAAAGGTTAGGCTTATTGACTTTGCCAATGTGTGTTTAAAATGGTTGTAAAACTCCTGTTTCTTGTGTAGATCTGGTCAGAGCCTCTGGTCTCTGGAGTTGCACTACGTGGAAGATGCTCAGATGACCTTCATGGGTCCTATCCCAGGGTCTAATAGTATAAAGGACTCCCTTGCAGCAGTTGCTTATATTTCCCTCCATTATTGTGATGTTCTGTGTTGCATGGTCCATTCACTGGCAAAGGCTCCATCATGTATTATTTGTTCAGCCGTGTGATAATAGTAAAAGGATCAATTGATAGACGGAATGCTGACAATGTCAAACATTCACATGCCATTCCACTATAGACTCCGCTATATGCAAATCAATCTTGACCCTGCTACCCATAGAAACAGTCCAGCCTGAATGGCCAGACTACATCCTCCTTAGACTAGAAACAAGCATCCTAGGTAGGAAATGTGTGTCAGACCAGTGATGCCACAACTTTCCCACACAAAAATGTGTGAAAAAGTGATTTTTTCAGCTGAGTTTGAGGCTTCCAGGGCATTTTGGGTAAGGAAACGTTGGAGGATCCATGTAAGCCATACCTCCCTGGAATCCCCCGGGTGTCTTGTTTTCAGAAACGTGTGGGTTTGGTAGGTTTCCCTAGGTGGCCGCCGAGCACCGGGCCAGAAACACAGGTGACCCCCCCTTGCAAAACGAGGTCATTTTGAGGTAAGCAATTTTGATGTTGTCTCTATACGTTTTGGGCCCTTGCCTGTCGCGGGTACTTGGGCCTCCCACACAAGTGAGGCACCGTTTTTATCGGGAGACCCGGGGGAACGCTGGGTGGTACGAAATGTGTGTCAGCCCAGTGATGCCACAACTTCCCCACACAAAAATGTGTTGGAAAAATGATTTTTTCAGCTAAATTTGAGGTTGCAGGGCATTCTGGGTAAGGAAACGTTGGGGGATCCATGCAAGCCATACCTCCCTGGAATCCACCGGGTGTCTAGTTTTCAGAAATGTGTGGGTTTGGTAGGTTTCCCTGGGTAGCTCCTGAGCACCGGGCCAAAAACCCAGGAGACCTAGGTAATTGTGATGTCTCCTCAATAGGTTTTGGGCCCTTGCCTGTCGCGGGCACTAGGCCGACCCACACAAGTGAGGTAACATTTTTCTCGGACGACTTTGGTAAACGCGGGTGGGTTGTATTTTGTGGACCTATGCAGATCCCAGAACTTTCCACCACAGAAATATGAGGAAAATTTGTTATTTTGGACACATTTTTAGGTTTGCAAGGGATTCTGGGTAATAGAACCTGGTGAGAGCCAGTCAAGTCACCCCATCCTGGATTCCCCTTGGTGTCTAGTTTTAAAAAATGTACAGGTTTGCTAGGTTTCCCTACGTGTCAGCTGCGCTAGGTCTCAAAATACACAGGTAGGCACATTGCTAAAAAAAAGTCAGAGCCCAGTGGGCTTTCTGCCACCCTGGGGGGAATCGGGGGAGGGGGTTTCATCCCGATATGCCCCTAAAGGGGCAAAAAAGACTCTGGCTAATTTTTGTGGGGATGGGGGCATTGGTTTGACCATTTTGGGCAGCCCCCTCCCCCACGCATAAAAAAAGCCAGCGTACTCACTGGCACCTAGTGGGCTTTCTGCTCCCCCAGGCGGCAGATCAGTGGCCACTGCCACCATCTGCCCTCCTGGGTGGGCAGAAAGACTGGAATTTCTCTGGGGGTGGGTTGGGTGTATGGTCATGCCCATTTTGGGCAGCCCCTACCCCTACACTAATAAAACAAAATAATCCATGGTTTCTAGTGGGCTTTCTGCGCCCCCGGGGGGGGCCAGATTGGGGGCTACAGCTCCCATCTGCCTCCCAGGGGCCAGAAAGACTGTCATTTTTGTGCGGGGGGAGGGTGGGGCATTGGCGTGCCCATTTTGGGCAGCCCACACCCTAAAAACAATTGCTAAAAAAAATCCCTGGTGGATAGTGGGCTTTCTGTACCTCTGGGGGGGGCAGTTTGGGGGCTACTGCCCCCACCTGTCCTCTGGGGGGGATACTGCCCCCACCTGTCCCCTGGGAGGGCAGAAAGGCTGTAATGGTGGTGGGTGGGTGGGGGCAATGGCGTGCCCGTTTTGCGCAGCCTCACCCAAAAAAATACTCCTAAAAACCAATTCCTTGGTGTTTAGTGGGCTTTCTGCCCCCCCCAGAAGGGGCATAAGACTGTAATGATTACGGGGAGTGGTGGCATGGCATGCCCGCTTTGGGCAGCCCCCACCCCTTTTTTTACTTTCTAACAAAAATCCCTGGTGTCTAGTGGGCTTTCCGCCCCCCCCCCCGAAGGGCAGATTAGGGGCCAATACCCCATCTGCCCCCAGGGAGGGCAGAAAGTCTGTAATAATTAGGGAGATGGGGGCATGGGCCTGCCCGTTTTGGGCAGCCCCCACCCTTATTTTTACTTTTTTTTCTTTTTTAAATCCCTGGTGCCTAGTTGGCTTGCCCCCCCCCCGGGGCAAAAAAACCTAAATGTATTCACATTAACCTGGGGGGATCAAAGGCCCTTGCCCAAGGGGCCCCTCCCCCCTCCCTGCTGTCTAGTGGCTGGATCCCTGCTTGGGGATCCCCCTCCTGTGGGGATCCCCTTTCCAACGATACCTCTCCCTTCTTTCTACGTGCTCAGGGGGCTGAGATAGCCCCCTGAGCACGTTGAAAGGGAAACTGAAATGGCTCATTTCAGTTTTGTTTCCCTGAAATGACGTCAGCGCGACGTGCGCGCCGATCGTCATTTCAGGGAAACCAGGAGGGGGCCTCGGGAGCTGGGAAGCTCTTCCCGAGCTCCCAAGGCTATTTCGGCACCAGAGGGATTTCCCAGGGAATGTTCCATGACGGGTTGTATGACCTAACAACTACCACTTAAACAACGAATGCCTAAACCACGAAGGCTCAACCACTACCAAAGCTAAATCACTACCTACTGTACAACCAAGTACTAAACCACGAAAATTAATAATTTTTCATATTACCCGAATCTACTAGTCAAGGGGTAATTTGAAACAACCTGTTGAAGATGTTCACGTTTACTTTTTTTTTCAATGAAAGAACTAATCAACAGTTCAGTGAAAAGAGGAATACAGACATGAAGCAATATTTAAGTACTTATTTTCTTAAAGGGGGAGATGCGTAAATGGATTTTGGTTATCACTATTTGATGTCCAATGAAGCGCAATCACGCTGTCAATAACTACGATTAAAGTTTGCTCAAAGTTTTCCAAAACTATCCTTTTTGATAAGTACTGTTGTCTTGGGTGTTCCACAAAATCCCCCTCTCCTTCTATTTCAGATGTGTTTTGAAATGGGGTCAGCCAGACTGACTCGGGGTTTATCCTCCTATTTTTCAGATCGTTTTTTCAACTCTCTTCTAATGGATGTCCCTTTAACTCTTTACAAACTCCTGTATTTTGCTGCGATGTCTTTTTTCAAATCATCAATTAGA
Source organism: Lissotriton helveticus (assembly GCF_964261635.1). Classification (NCBI taxonomy): domain Eukaryota; kingdom Metazoa; phylum Chordata; class Amphibia; order Caudata; family Salamandridae; genus Lissotriton; species Lissotriton helveticus. The sequence continues at coordinate 700,861 of NW_027611692.1, read as the reverse complement.
GAGATCATTCGCCTCGAGCTCACATCACTGAAAAACAAGCCGACAGTGCCATCCACTGGCCTAACACACTAAATTAAAACAAATTAATATTTCTACATGTAATTAAAATCAGCAAACGTTCAAATACATTTTTAAATAATATTACACATTCCTAATTTATTAAATATTGCCAAAAATAAACATCCCATTCCAAATTGTTTTATTATAATTGGACTTGCATTTAAGATTAATTATTAACATTTTGACACTTACCTCTGGATCAGGTGGTTGTTGTTCGTGTTCAGTAGTGGTTAATGAGGTCGTGGTTCTGGTAAAGGTCGTGGTTAAGGATTTGTTGTTTAATACACTCGTTGTTAATGATTCGTTGTTAAGGCTGTTTCCCTCCATGACGAGCTGGACTCGTCATGGGCACAGGAGCACTGTGTCCCATGACGAGTCCAGCTCGTCATGGGCATACAAGGGGTTAATGTTTGATTTGTTCCTCATTTTGTCCATCATTTGTGTCTCATATGATACTAGAAGCAATCCATGGATAAGAAGGGAGGCATCGTGTCACTATGAATTTAACATTGAAGTGAGTTGTGGGGAGAGGGTCTTACTTACTGAACAGGAACATTCTCTTGTGTCTTGTTTACTCCTTGAGTCCACACTCCTCAATGGAAGATCACAGAATGATCGTATGCCCTTACCCTGCCGATTGCATCTTTACATTGAAAGTGTAAAGTAGAATTTCGTCATCACACTTGTTTATGTGGACAATTAAATGTCTTATTGAATTATTGTGATACTCTGCACTTCAGCTTTGTCTGTGTTTCTTTTTCTTAATCTAACAGGTGAAATAAATGCTGTAATAAACGAAAAAGGTAAAGGCAATGAAGATCACTTGTGTAGGAAGCAATATGAAAACAGTATGCCTGGAAATCACTGCCCCTGAAGACTAATGCCTCGCCAAAGTCTTTGTACAGCAGAAAACCTAAGCTGTCCAATGAGGTCTGTACTTGGCTCTTAGGCATCAGATGATAGACATAAGACACTGACACACTGAAGCAAGTCTGGTGAGGTGCTCCTTACAAAGGAAGAGACAACCTGGAAACGGAAAGTACACACAAGATAACTTTTAAGAATATCTAAAATATATGGGGTAGCCGGTGGGCTACCCCATGCCTAAATCGACGGGGAGCCCGGCAAAACATTACATTTGGGGGTATGGTTCAGCGAGGAACTAAGATTTCTGCCTCAGATTAACAGGTTGGCTGGTACGTGCTTTGGCACATTGAAACGACTCAAGAAGTTCCTTCCACTTTTGCCCAGAGGGGCCAAAGAAATGGTGACCCGTGCTCTTATCCTTTCGTGTTTGCCTTGTACATTGGTCTCCCGGCTTATCAGCTAAAAAATCAGCAGATTGTCCAAAATGCAACAGCTAGAGTTCTACTGGGTACTTCAGGAAGGTCCAGAGCGAGGCAGCTTCTGGTGGATCTGCACTGGCTCCCGGTTGACCAACGCATTCTGTTCAAAGCTCTTACGAGTGTGCATGAACGAATGAATGATTTTATTGTACAGTTAATAAAAACTTACAATATTAAAAGACTTCCATTATTAAAAAACGTTTAAACCTTCTTTACATTTATAGTATAAAAATTTGAAAAGAAAAGGCTTTACACTCTGCAAAATCGTAAAAGTCTCGATTGCGTTTTTGTGTAGACCATTTATAAGTTTGTAAGGTCAATGTGCCTCAGTTTGCCGGCGTAGTTGTTTCTTGGCAGGTGACTAAGCGGGCTGTCCTTTGTTGGATTGAGGTGCTGTTCCTTACTGTACTTTGGGAGAACCATGTGGCTGTCTCATGAATCTTCTAGCCACTTTATCAAAATACTTTGTTAGTCTGCAGTTTAACTGAGTCTCTTCAGGATTAAAGCACAGCATTATAGCATGCCTTTAACTTGTTATGCCCTTTTGGTTCCATAAAGCTCAAAATAAGGAGCGCCTTATGTCCATCAGGTTTGGGCAGATGCAGATTATATGTATTAGGTCCTCTTTCCCTGCTCTGCAAAGTGGTTAAATATGTTCTTCTGCTCACCTTTTCCATGGTGCCAGGTGAGGTAATATTGGTAGGATGTCGAGGCGCAAGTTTAATATGTAGTTTTTTGTCGTCTGCGTGAGGCCCATTTTCAGGTATTCTTGCGGCTTCAGAGCATTATAATCTTTCAGCACTGCCCATCCATGAGCCCGCTTGGCCAGAGTTTCTTTATCATCTATGGATGATATCGTTTTGGTTACTTTTGTTACCACTTTTTTTTAAGCTTTTGATGTCTGTGGATGACTCCCAGACGTTTGTTAGTCCCAGGATCTCCAATGATTCTTTTAGATACTTCTTGGCGGGTGAATTCTCTCGGGTAGAGAGTTCGGTCCAGAGGTGGGCGTTTAAGGATCCTCACTCTGCACCTCTGATTTTTCTCCAGCTTTTTATATAGGCGCCTCTTCTCTCCGCCGTTTGTCTCTGGACACCAAATCAAGGCGGATTTGGGCAGGGGAGACATCATTGGGCAAATGGAAGATTGCCCTGTATACCCGACTGATAGTTTTGTCTAGAGCCGTGGCGTCTTTCCCTTGCAATTGGAGAAAACCAGATCGCGTGCTCCGCGGCTGGGAGACATCCCTCTATCAAATCTCTTATATGCCGATGACTTGGTCCTAATTAGCCGGTCCCCCATTGGACTTCAACATCTCCTGGACACAACCAACACATTTTCAATAAATAAAACACTAAAAATAAACTTAAACAAATCAAAAGTCATGTCAGTGAATTATAACAAAACAAAGAAACTTGCATGGTTCCTGGACGGACGGATTTTCGCCCCGAGTTCCTCGTTCAATTGCCTTCAATCAGTCGTCTTCTTTTGCTGTGCCTTTAGGTTTTGCATCTCTTTTTGCAGGGCTTAGTTATTTGATTGTTTATGGAGATGCCTAAGGATCTGGTTTATTTTCCGTTTTAGTTTTTTCTATCTCTGGTGTAATTACCTTGCCGAGTATGTTACACTGCATATTCCCTTTACGGGTTGTTTGCTCTGTGGCGTGTGTTGTTCCGAGTTCCGTTACAAATTCTCTGAAGCCTCTAATGGGTTCTTTGGCAAGCTAGTTATCTGTTGCAAGATTGTTTTTGCATTGATTGTTAATTCTTCTATTTTGTCGATCTTGCACCTTATTCGTCTATAGTTGGTGGTATACTCTGTAACTATACTTCTTCTTGGTTCCATATCGTTCCCGCTGGTGACACCTAGTGTTACTTCTAGTGGCAGATGGTCACTTTGGCCGTTCTCTCCAACCTTGAACGAGCTTATTATTTCAAACAGTGGTAGTGTTGCAAGGGTAAAGTCGAGGTGCGATGTTGTGGTTGAGGAAATGTAAATGTAAATGTTTTTGTACTTGTATAGCGCACAGCTACCCTCAGTGGGTTTCCCGGCGCTTGTACGAATACCGCAAGGGAACCCTTCCTGGCTTTCCCTGTGAAGTGTCCACTCCTGGGCACCACCATGGTGCAGACCAGGCATCCCTCGCGTTGTGGGGGCCGTTGTGGAGACTAAGCAAGCTATTGCCCAGAGTTGCAGCGTGGGACCTATGATCAGAACAGGCACTGAGACGAGAATATCCGTCCAGGGGAATTAATGAGCCCAAGACCCGCCGAGGCGGGAATCGAACCCTGGTCCTTGGCTAGAGCTCTGCATCGAGGTCTGCCTGCTCTAACCATTGAGCCACACTTCTCCACAAAAGCATGATTGCATGTTGATGCTGGTGGTGTATCCTCTTTAAATCGTCCGTTTAATACTCTCAGGTTTAACGGCTCAAGGTCTTACAGTAGTTGGTTCGAGCATCTTGTTTGCTTGTTTGGAGAGGCTTTGGATTGTTTTGGTATTCCTCACGCGATGTCGGTTTCCAGTGATATTTCATCTTCTGATTTCTCTCCAAAAAGGTGAAGGATAAAATCACATGCTAAAAGTATGTTCTCCATTTCCCTTTCCTCCATGAGTCTTACCATTTCGCTAATGAGTTCTCTTGCCCCTTTTTGTCTGTGCTTAGGGTGTATGTATGTGTTTATTATGCATAGTGGTTGAGCCACCTGAACGTTTTCAATTGTTATTGCTAGTGCCTGTATCACACTAGGGGGAGTGATGTTTACATTGATTTCTTCCATTGTTCCCATTGTTAGTATTGAGGCAAGTGACGCCAGACCACCTGACGTGTGACAATAGAAAGAACATCTGGTTGCTGGGTGGGTTTGAGTTGTATATCCTTGTAGGGGTATCTCTTTCTCTTCCCAGGTTTCTTGGAGCAAAATCAGATAAAATGATTTTAAATAGTTAGCTGTTTCTGAGTCCTCCAATTTATCAGAAAGACCATTGATATTCCAAATGCATATTTTAACGTTAGGGGTGTCAGCTTTTGTGAGAGTCTGGCCTGATGCCCTTTGTCACTTTGTGTCTTCTATAATTATTGTCAGCCGTATAGTTGCGCAGTTTAAATCATGTTGTTGAGTTGTTAAATGTTTTAGGTGTGGTGGGTTACTGTCGAGTCCTGGGGAGTGGCTATGTGCTTCTTTTAAAATTGATTTCACTGTTTGTAAGCGTTCTTTTTACTTTCTTCTGGGAGCGGGTTGGGGTAGGCTGGTCTTTTTCCTGCTTCAAGCTTTATTCCCATTGAGAAAATCTAAGCGATTCCCCCAGAATTTGATCTGCTAGGTCGTTTGTTTTCCATATTGTCTTTGTTATTTCGTGACCTTGTAAGTATGGGGAAGGGTGAAATTCAATTGCGAGTAAGCCTATTGTGTTAATATGTTTTAATTTTTCGATTGAGTGGATGAGCCCTTGTTTAAGGTGTCCACTCTACCTCTGGATTTGAATTCTGGAATAAATAGAATTATGTCTGACTCTTTTTTTCCAGAGGGCAGTGTTCGCTGATGTGTTGTTACCTCGTGCTGTTTGACCCCGTGCAGGGGCTGTGTTTCATTTGTTATGTCAGTGTTTTCTGTGCTGGCTCCGTGAAGGTCCTCTTTTGCCTTGACAATGGCTGGCTTATTCTTACTTTGTGTATTTGCCATCGTCTTTTGTTCCTGGGTGGTGCGTCCCCTGATACTATTTGTAGGTGGGTCAATGTTTGTGACTTCCATGTTGGTTTGGGCAGACTCCTCGAGGGCCTGCTCTGTGACTTCCATGCTGGGTGGTATTTTTACTGCTGGTGGATTGACTACGATGGTCCTTCATTTACATTGTATATTGTTTGGCAGTTCGGGTATGTTGCTAGGTTGGTTGTATTTGGCTTGGCCAAAGTGCTTCTGCACAATCGGTTTGCTTGTTTGCTCTTTGAAGAGTGCTGGTGAGGCGGTCTCTGCTGCGTTTAAAGTCTTTGTGTCTAATAATCTTTTATCTAGAGGTGTTGACTTTGTGCCATCGATGTACTTCGTGATTTCTCCGATTTGCTCCTTTCCCCAGGATGTAGTCATTTGCTGGTTCTCGTCAGTGCTCCTGTTGTGTTTCTGTTCCTACCCTTTCTTTTTTGTTTGCGGCGGGCTCTGCATTCATAGGTGTCTCTGGGCCGGCCCTTTCTTTGATAGAGATATTCTGAAGGGACGCTTCTGATGTGCTTTTGGGTTTTAGAGATGGGTCCCCTTGCTTAGTGACGGTATGGTTGTCATTGGTGGTTCCTGATGGTTTATCGCAGGGGGTTGTTCTGCCCGGCTTGACCTCCTTTGTGGAGTACGTTGTTATATTTAGCTTTAGGTCCCCCAGAAGGTTCCCCAACATCGCAGGTAATGTGGATAGCTTGTCACCTATTGGGGAGCAGACACAGTCTGTTCTTTCTATTTGAGATAATTTTGCTGCTTCTTGTCCTCTTTTTATATAGAGCCGTTAAGGTCTGCAAGTTTTCTTTCTATCCTGGTGGTAGCTTCTGTTAGCGTTTGCAGGACAGTCAGCCGCAAGTCTAGTTTGTCAGATTGGTACTGTAGTGCTGTTGATGACAGCTGAATTGTGTTGAGTAAGATTGCCCAAAATGTTTAGTTGCGGCCCCTACTCCCCTCGGTATGCTGATTAGAGTGCTCTTCAGTAGTGCTGTTAAGGGTCGGTTTGACTTTATAAGATGCCACCAGGTCTTCCCATTCTTGTGACGCCAAAAAAGTCATGTCGCTATCTGTGGTACAGGAGTCCTTGTGTGGCGAGTGTCGGGGGGGTTTGCGGGATTGATTTTCCTTTGCTGTTTCTCAGCTGTTGGGGTGTCGCCTTGTGTTATCTGTTGCTCTTGTAGAGGACTATTTTTTACATGAGATGTTGCGGTCTCTCCATCATATTTGATTAGTGTGTATTGATTGGGTGGGGGTTGTTGCTGAGGAGTGACTGGCCTCTTGAGACATTGGGACGCTGATGCTCCAGGAGCCCTTTTGGTTCTGCGGCCCATTTGCTCTCTTTCGCCTTCTCGGGCGAAAGCCCCATGGGATTTTGTTCCTGGTCACCTGAGCCTTTTGGTAAATTGTTTTGGCTAATGGCCCCCTCTGTTGCTCCTATGATATTGTCAGCTTGCCCCAATTGAGCTCCAGCCCCTGTTGTGCTTCTTGATTGGGCTGTGGTCTCCATATGATTTGAGAATGTATGTATTTCTGCGACTGTTGTACTCGATTTTTGAGGTAAAGAGCTAACTGCCCCTACGGGTCGCAGTGGGTATTGTACACCGATTACGGTATCGTGGTTTGAGTAGATTGCTTTGCCAGGGTCTTTTAGAAATGTGAGTTTCGTATAGATTTTTGGCTGGTAGTAATTTGTAGTCTTGCTTGGAGGTTGTCCTTCTGTGTTGATAAGTTCATACAGGTTTTTTCTTTTTCCGCTTTTGAACGTGTTGTTTTGCTGATTTGCATTATTTTGCTCTATTACCGATGATGGGCTATTTCCTTTCTTGGTAATCGGGCATTCAATTGAGCAGGTTTTTGTGTCCTTGGAGTTCCCTTCGCTTGTGTTGGTTCTTTTGCTGTCCTTGATGCTATTTTCACTCAAGTTGTCATTATCTGGGGTCGCTTTACAACCGTCGACTCCCTTTCTTTTTTGTTTGGGTGATGGCCTTGTTATAGCTCTTCTTACTCTTCTGGATCTCATGGTGATCTCGCTTGCCCCTTTACCTGTCTCACTCTGGGGGGATTGAGGCCACGAGGGTGGGTAGAGGAGTTAGTGATTGAGTGTTCTGGCTGTTGACTGCTGGGTGCTAATTGCTTGTCCACTGTTGATTGCTTGCCTGTATTACCTGAGTTGGGTACTAGGGCACAGGAGTGAGTAGAATCAGGATTAGCGTGGAGATTGTAGCCAGATGTAGGGACCTTGGATGTCTCCTGACGGAAAGGTAGTGGGAAGGTGCTGAGATCTAAGAAGTAAGGCCGATTCGCCGTTGGATAGGGTGTTGTGCAGCTCCTGCTGCTTTATGCTGTTTTATGCACCGGCTCTGTAATGTGGCTAGGTAATGCCTTTTGGGGAGGCCAGGGGAGAGTTGGGGAGATCGGGAGAATCTGCACTAGCTCCTGGTTGACCAACGCATTCTGTTCAAAGCTCTTACGCTTGTCCATGGTGCGCTCTATAACTCTGGGCCCCAGTATCTTAGAAATCGGATCGCGTTTTATGTGCTGCCCCGTCAGTTACGTTCCACGGGTCAATGACCCATCGTTGTTCCCACGTATCGCCTGGCTAGAATGGGAGGTGGCTCCCTCTCTGTTAGAGCGACAATGGCGTGGAAAGCCCTGCCCTTTGAGTTGAGGAATACTGGCGACCTCAGGTTGTTTAAAAAACACCTGAAAACTTTGTTATTTAAGTAATCCTTCAGTCTGACTGGCCCATTTCCGCTCCCACCATTTGGCTATCGTGCCGGGACACTTCAGAGTAGCCGTGCGCGCTATAAATAGTGGTTAACATAACATACCATAAAATGTTGCAAAACATTATATTAGGCAGAGAAAACACAATTGCAACATCAGAGACTTCCAACTGGAGAGAATCCATATCAATTGACTGACTGTGGAAAAGTGTTCTGTGCAACAAAAGGCCGAATGCAGCATCAAGTGTCCACCTAGAGGAGAAATCATATCAATGTGACAAAGCCATCATTACAAAGGGACTGGTAATACAACATATGAAAATCCACAGTGGGAAGTAACAGCAGCAATAGATGTGACCAGGTGCTGATCAGTTAGTCCATATTACCAGAAACAACTTTTTCTTGCATATCGTTTTTATACAGGAGAAACCTAATGTGTCAACATGCATTCCAGAGAGAAACTGAATCTGTCTTCACTGTGACAAGACTTAATTACAAAACATAATAGCCAACGCTTGATCAGAAATTATACACTGGGGATAAGCCATTTGAATATTATTAACATGAAAGAACATTTCCTACCAAATACTCTCTGATGAGGCATTAAGAAGGTCACCCGGGTTTAAAATGAACTGATCGTGAAATGTTTCAATTGAATCGGTCATCAGTTGGAACGTCAAAAAATCACCTGCTCACAAATATAGGAGGACAAAACACCAAAGCAAAATGTGGAACAAAGGAACAGAAATAGTGGCAGTCATTGTAAGTTCCGGAGGATTGGTCAAGAAAAAGTCGCATCTTATCTCTTTCCAACAGAGGTGACACTATACAAACTCCAGAGAGTATAAAACTTTGATAGAATGCAAATGTTGACAGAAAGCAACAGCCAAATGTATTTCCTTGCACCCAGACAACTGCAGTATAAGGACTATTTTCCTGTTCCAAAGGCTACTATAATAAACTGTCATGGCAAATGCAACAGCTCTTTACCACACTCCAGCGCCACCAGGACCCCAACTGGGCTCCCACCTAGTAACAATGATAAACAACCATTGCCTTATAAGTGCTTAGCCAGAGCAAATGGCTTTGCCAATGTCTTTAAGCTATGTGGCAGAGCATTGTGGCTGCTGTGCAGCATGTTGAAAAGTTATTATAAAAAGTGTTACAATCATTTTTGTTACCATATATATATATATAACCAAGAAGACATTATGTACAACGACCCAATAAAAAATAAAGAATTAACATAAAAAAATATCTTTTAGTTTTTGCAATAGTGGCAACTTCTTACTGCCTGTTCTAATGCTTGTTTGATATAGCTTTTTTTTGTTAGCGGAGGGACAAAAACAATGGGAGGGCGGAGATTGGAAAGACCTGAAATACAACATGAAAGCGGATGGAGGGCAGACTGAGATGGTGGTGAGTGATGCTGATATGTTGCAGAGGTGGTGGTGTGTTGGTGCAGAGGTGATGCTGAATGATTCTCAAGTGGTGCGGAGTGATGCTGGAGTGGTGGTGTGGAGGTGAAACTCAGGTGGTGCTGAGTGATATTGAGGTGGGGCTGAGCTATACTGAGATGGTGCTGAGTGATGCTGTGGAGTCATGCTGAGATCGTGGTGCTGAGCTGGAACTCAGGTGAAGCTGTGTCATGCTGAGTTGGTGCTGTGCTGAGGTGGTGCTGAGCTGATATTGAAGTGGTGCTCTGTTGGAACTGAATTCCTGCTGAGGTGGGGATGTACTGGTGCTGTGTTGAGGCTGTGCTGATGGTGGTGCACTGATGCAGAGGTGGTACTGTGATGATGCTGAGATGGTGCTGCGCTGATGTTGAGGTGGTGCTGCACTGGTGTTGGTGCACTGATGAGTTAATGTGCTGATGCGGAAGTGGTGATGTGGTGGTGTTCTGGTGATGCTGAGGTGGTGCTTAGTGATGCTGAGGTGGTGCTGAGTGCTGCTGAGTTATGCTGATGTGGTGCTGAGTCATGCTGAGGTGGTGGTTCTGTGCTGGTGCTCAGGTAGGACTGAGCTGGTGCTTAGGTGGTGCTGAGTGAGGCTGAGTTGGTGCTGTGCAGATTTGATGCTGCACTGATGCTGAGGCGGTTCTGGGCTAATGCTGAAGTGGTGCTGTGTTGCTGCTGAATTGCTGCTGAGGTGGGGTTGTGCTGGTGCTAAGGTAAGGCTGCCCTGGTAGTGGTGCTCTGATGTAGAGGTGGTGCTGTTCTGATGCTGAGATGGTGCTGTGTTGTTGTTGAGGTGGTGCTGCACTGGTGCTGAAGTGGTGCTGCACTGATGCTCAGTTGGTGCTACACTGATGAGGTGGTGCTATGCTGATGCTGAAGGGGTGCTGCACTGATGCTGAGGTGGTGCTGTGCTGATGCTGTGCTTGTGCTGAGGTGGTGGTGTGCTTTTGTGGAGGTGTTGCTGAGTGATACTAAGTTTGTGCTGCGCTGGTGCTGAGGTGATGGTGCCCCGGTGCTCAAGTGGTGCTGCACTGATGCTGCAGTGGTGCTGAGTTGCTGCTGAGGTGGTGCTACGGTGTTCCTATGGTGGAAGTGTGCTGTTGCTGCACTGGTGGTGGTGCTCTGATGCAGAGTGGTGCTGTGCTGATGGTGAGGTGGTGCTGTGGTGGTGTTGAGTGATGCTAAGGAGATGCTGCTCTGGTGCTGATTGATGCTGCTCTGGTGCTGATTGATGCTGTGCTGGTGCTGAGTGATTCTGAGTCCTGCTGAGGTTGTTATGCTGTGCTGGTGCTCAGGTAGTGCTGAAGTGGTGCTGCATTGATGCTGAATTTACTGTTGAGGTGGGGCTGTGCTGGTGCGGAGTTGGAGCTGTGCTGGTGCACTATTGCAGAGGTGGTGCTGCACTAGTGGTGGTGCATTGATGCTGAGGTGGTGCTGCACTCATTCACATGTTCAGGAAGGATGGGAGAGAGTGATCAAGTAAAGGACAGGAAAACAAAATGAAACCTAGCAAGTGAACAGCACCTACATGTGCAAGGGTTACCAGCTGCCCTTTAAGAGACAAATGAAACCGTAGTGGGGTACTGGAATCATTAAATGCACAGAACACTGTCCTGCAGGTCAAGGGGCTTTGAAATGCTGGAAGTTGTCACTGTATAGCTGAACTGAAGCAGAGTCCAGTTCCACTGCAGACATTATCGCGCAATCGTGCTCTGCCTGAGAGAAGCAATTAAACATACCCTCTGCCTCTCAAAGTTCAGATTTAGATTTAATGGAAAGTGCTATCAGCTTTACTGTAAACCACATTGCCTTTCACACACGGAACAAATAGTGCCAACAGCCACTAAACAGTAAACACAATTCATCACAAAGTATAAATAAAACCAATAAAAATCACGCTCATTGAAGTCCTAAGATCTTGTGGTACAATATAAAAACCAACACTCTGCTGCATTCAAAAGAATAGGTAAAATCACTCCCATTTAAACCTGTGGAATAAAACTGTGTGATTTAAAAATAATTCTAGTACAGCTTCCAATTTCTGCCAGATTTGTTATGTTAAATATTATACCTTTGACATTACAATTGTATAGCATATTGAAGTATGCAGGAAGAGTGCAGAAAAGAATAACACATTAAAGATTGCAACCATTTCCATACTTTTTAGGTCTCGCCTACTCCGCGCGCATGCGCTGCATAGGAGGGGACCTCTTGGAATCGATCAGCTTTTTTGCCCAAAAACGTGCACGCTTTGCATTGCTTTCAAATGCAACGAATGCACGTTTGCTGTTTACCTTGCAGGAGCGATCTTTAGCGACATCTGTTTGTAATTATCTGGCAAACAGATGGCGCCCCTGCTCGCTTCCGCAAGGGAAACTCTGTATGTGTCTGGCAGGCCATGAAACGCCAAATGTGCTTCAACTTTAGCTGAAAGTGTTTGTGCAAAGACATTGCCATCATGGTCACAAAAAGCAACAGTGGATTTTTATGCAAGGAGGCCTGCTTCACGTCACATACAATTTTCTAGTCGAGTCCCTGTGAGTCAGTTCTATGTTTCACAGGCGACAGAACAGCCAGAGCAAAAAAGCAATAAACTTCAAGCAATTTAAAAGCTAATCACATCCATACTGCAAAGTCTGCATGAAGCCTAGATCAGGCATTGGGCAGCTTCCATTGAGCTTTAATTTCTGGCTATCAGTTTAGCAATTCAGATGTCTGGGTCAAAAAGCAAAGCGGTACAAAAAGGAGTGGTGATGGACGGAGCATCTGAACCAATCAAACACTCATACCCAATCAACAGATCTGGGTTTAATCCATCACCGTTCTTTAACCCACTCTGCCACCCAGTTCAGACATGGCCATATGCAAATCAGTCTGACCCTGTGCCTCATGGGAACAGTCCAGCCCGAACTGCCAAGCCATGCCTTCCCTGGACCGGAAACAAGCTTCCTAGGACCGGGTCAAAAAGCAGGTTGGCAGGCTGCAGTATTAATATCCTAGGCCTGCATTTCAAATCCTGTATGTATAAATATGTCTTAGAGAGTGAAAGAAGGCATTAGATCAGACACCATCAGCGGCGATCATTTTGAATATTTGTATGATGTTATTGTATATGTGAGCAGGTATAATCCCCAGTTGGGCAGCCGCCCCGCCACGTGACCTTCATGTTTGTGCAATTTTGTCTTACATACACGTCTGCCATGGTCACTGGCACACCGGTATATTCCAATGAACCACACTAGTGACCTGTGTGTAAAGGTGTACTACAGTTTTACTTTAAAGCGCAGTGTTATTTCCGCTGCTTAACATGACAAGGCGGTGTTATTAATTATGCTATAAAAAGATGAGTTCAGCAGCACGCACGGTGACAGTCTTGCTCATCTTCTGAGCTGCCGCCTGTGTGCCCCATTACAGCGGGGAACTGCTCACTGACAGTTTTAGGCTATGTTAGTAGTCGCATCCACTAACTCTTTTGGGTTGGGTTGGGTGAATGTGAGAGCCACTGTGGTGCCTGTCACTGTAATTTCTTAGCATTCCTAACATCACAAAGTAGAGCTTGTAGGAACAGGCTGCGGCTAGTTTGATGGGGACCGCTGCCCACAGGTCTCAGCAGGTAGTAGGCGGCGCACTGGACTGAGACGAACCGTTCGGTCAGCTAATTTGTATGATGAGCTCATTTTCTTTTGGAATAGTACTGCATGTAGCATATGATGTAACACTTCTTGGAGTTTCTCATTGCTGAGATGGGTGTCTTAGCTTTTATTTCTAATTTTCCCTCGTCTTTATTGCTTGATATTGCACGCCAAAAAGTGTCACTCATATTTAAACTGTAATTATGAAAATGTCACACATAGCAATCTAAAACCTTGGCAGCTTTGCAGGCACCACTTCAAGCTCGCCTTGTGAAAAGCAGACCCAAGCTGTCCTTCAAGCGTGTCCAGTGCAAAGCAGACTGGACCTATTCTCAAAACAAGCATTGGCATAGCCAATAGGTCTCGCCTTTGGTACCTTATAAGTGTTTAGTTATCCAGCACAATATCCTTGGTGCAACATCAAGTATTGCATGGCTACAAACTTATAAGGTCCCAAAGACGAAACCTATTGGCTATGCCGATGCTTGTTAATAGGGGGGTCGAGAAGTTATCGGCATTAACTTGTGTAAAGCTGGGCTGTTAAAGAAAATGCTAACCTCTAGTAATCTTGTGGGCCCTCAATAAAAACTGAACATTGTTTCCTGGCAATATTCTATATAGACAGTCTTCACAGAAAACCAGCACTGGCCTTGTTTCTCACCACTGAACTGCACTGTCCAGTGAGCTGACTGCACGACCAATAAAAGGATGTACCCTCTAAATGCACATCCAGCCATGACATCAGCTTCTACATCTAAATCATTTTTTAATTTAGGGGGATGTTTGAAGTGTAAGAGGCAAATTCAATAAAAAAGGTGACAACAATTCTAAATACCGTAGGTGTGCACATAAACCATTTCACAGATTGTTGATATACCCTATGCGTGAGAGTGTGGTTAGCTCCTAACCATGCAAGTGCTGGGTCGGAAGTGCGAGACAAGAATACATCAAGAATGTAACCAGTCTGGCTGTTCAATCACACCTGTAAATAGAAGATTATATAAAGTTTTGTGGTCGTCTGTAAGAAGAAAAGATCAAACAACAGGAAGAGGTGATGAGACAAGGTCTTTAGAAAACGGGCACTGGAGTAGGTAGAGGACAGTAGCCTAGTGACAATCTTTAAAGGTAGGCGCACATGGAGGCTGTGCATAGAGGAGAAAACAGGGGAGGGGGATTGGTGAACAAAGTGATGAAAAGGAAGAAGAAAAGGCCATGGCCAAAGAGCTTACCGCCTAGCCAGTGATAATTCCAACCCGGCTGGACCAAAGACAAATAGGCGAGCTCCAGTCGTCCTAAAGAGTCTGACGGTAGGGGGAAAAAATGAAAAACGGGGTATTTCATGAATCTCCTTGTGTCGTAGAAAAGATACGCAACTCAGTGTGTACATATATCGTAATGCAAACACAAGTGAAGAGAGAGTAACTGTAATAGAGACCGCTCACCAGACGGGCGGTAACGGAGAACAGAGTATGAACTCTGGATTCCAACGAAAAACCAATATACATTGAGAAAAACGAACATGTAAACCGTCAGTGCAGACGAGCTGTGAATAGATAAAATACCAGGCCAGTTATCGGACTCTTAAGTCTGGTTTGAGAATATCTAGTTAACGTAATATTTAGTGAAAAAGAAATCATTACCAGAATAAGGTAGTCAGTGTTGATAGGCGCCGTGGGGGAATCTAAAATGAGGAATGGATAATTCCTTTGACGTATGTGATCTTAAAAGACAGATCCTTAATTAATGCTTTATACTGTCAGGTATTGTGGTAACGATTCGCTATGGACATTGAAAATAAAGAATGATAGCGCTTTCAATCTTACCTCAAGGCGAGTATGCCAGGGCACCTTCCCTACGGGCCACTGTGTTCCTGGTTATGGACACGTGATCCGTGGGCCGGAAATGATATTAGGCTATCAGCCGGCCGTCCTAAATATCAAGTTACAAAAAAGGCTAGAGCGTAAACCAATTCGGTCCTACTTGTGAGTATGGGGAGACATAGAAGAAAGACTCACCGCTGCTTACGGCTGGATCACTACCATTAGCGAATGTATCGACAAGGGTTCGAAACTGACAAGACCTCCACTGCGTCATGCTCATATATCAAAACCATTGGTTCAACCATAGTGGGAAAGACTTAAAAATGCCTATAACGGGACAAGTAAGCTGGACTACTTAATGAGGAAGACTTTTTATATCTTAAAGTCTTTAGACCATCCTACCCATGGCTATATACTGTTCCTAAAGTCCATAAACACCTTCCATTCCCTCCTGGCAGACCCATTGTATCAGGTATGGGTGGTCCCACAGAGAGGCTTGCAGAATATGTTGATTTATTTCTTGGCCCATTGGTTCGAAACCTGCCCTCCTACCTACAGGACACAAAACACATCCTAAATTTACTGGCGGATCTCCATTGGCAGCCTGGCACCATCTTGGCTACCTTAGACATTGTATCCCTGTACACCAGCATTAGACCAGACTTAGGAATGCGCGCAATCACACGACCTTTGCATAACAGACCAGCCACTCAGTGGCAGCATACGAACAATTTGGTTTCCATGATGGAATTGATCATAAACAACAATTTCTTCATGTTTGGTAAACACTGGTACAGACAAACGAGGGGAGTGGCAATGGAATCAACATTTTCGCCATCCTCTGCAAATCATTTTATGGGTACTCTAGAGGCAGATTTGATTTGGGGAACTAAAGGGGCTCAATGGATCGACCCCAATATCTTTTGGGGCCAATACATTGATGACTGTCTCCTTTTGTGGTCTGGCACACAGAATCAGTTGCAAGAATTTTTGACACATCTTAACACCAATACATGGGAGATTCAATTTACAATGGAATCAAGTACCACGAGAATTGAATTCTTAGATGTTGAACTATATGTTAAGCATGACCAACTTCAGAGTAAGCTCTTTAGAAAGAAAACAGCATGCAATGCAGTTTTGCAAGCAAACAGCTCACATTGACCACACCAGATCCAAGCAATATCCCATGGTGAATTTTTAAAGGTCGGGAGAAATTGTAGTGAGGAGACAGAATTCTAAACATGCCTCACTGATATGAAAAAGAGATTTTTGAAAAGGGGCTACTCTTCCAAAATTCTGAGAAAAGCTGAGAACAAAATGGTGAAAGTCAGAAGAGAAGATACATTAAGGTTGCATATTTACACACAACATCAGAAACAACCAGTGGGAATGATAACTAATTTTAGTGATCTACATCATTCAATCAGGAAAAGCTTCACGAAAGTGCAGCTCACACAGTGGAAACCCCCATCACCATGATCTTGAAAAAGTCCAAGTGTAAGAGGAAAATTCAATAAAAAAGGTGACAGCATCTTTCAATACCGTAGGTGTGCACATAAACCATTTGAAAGATTGTTGATATACCCTATGCGTGAGAGTGTGGTTAGCTCCTAACCATGCAAGTGCTGGGTCGGAAGTGCAAGACAAGAATACATCAAGAACCTTACAAGTCTGGCTGTTCAATCACACCTGTAAATAGAAGATTATATAAAGTTTTGTGGTCGTCTGTAAGAAGAAAGGAACAAACAACGGGAAGAGGTGGTGAGAAAAGTTCTTTAGAAAACGGGCACTGGAGTAGGTACAGGACAGTAGCCTGGTGATAATCTTTAAAGGTAGGCACACGTGGAGGCAGTGAATAGAGGAGAAAACAATGGGGGTTAGGGAGGGATTAGTGAGCCAAGAGATGAGAAGGAAAAAGAAAAGGCGATAGCCAAAGATCTTACCGCTCAGCGGGTGATAATTCCAACCCGGCTGGGTCAAAAACAAATAGGCGAGCTCCAGTCGTCCTAAAGAGTCTGACGGTAGGGGGAAAAAATGAAAAACGGGGGATTTCATGAATCTCCTTGTGTCGTAGAAAAGACACGCAATTCGGTGTGTAAATGTTTCGTAATGCAAACACAAGTGAAGAGAGAGTAACTGTAATAGAGACCGCTCAACAGACGTGCGGTAACGGAGAACCGATGGCACGTATGAACTCTGGATTCCAACGATAAACCAATATACAGTGAGAAAAACGAAGAAGTAAACAGTCAATGTAAACGAGCTGTGAATAGATAAAATAACGGGCCTGTTATCGGACTCTTAAGTCTGGCTTGTGAATATCTAGTTAATGTAATATTGAGTGAAAAAGAAATAAATACCAGAATAAGGTAGACAGTGTTGCTAGGCACCGTGGGGGAATCTAAAATGAGAAATGGACAATTCCTCGGACGTGGGTGATCTGAAAAGACAGATCCTTAATTAATGCATTATACTGATTGGTATTGCGATAATGATTCGCTACGGACATTGAAAATAAAGAACAGGAGCGCTTTCAATCTTATTTCAAGGCGAGTATGCCAGGGCTCCTTCCCTATGGGCCACTGTGTTCCTGGTTATGGACACGTGATCCGTGGGCCGGAAATGATTTTAAGCTATCAGCCGGCCGTCCTAAATGTCAAGTTACAAAAAAGGCTAGAGCGTAAACCAATTCGGTCCTACTTGTGAGTATGGGGAGACATAGAAGAAAGACTCACCGCTGCTTACGGCCGGATCACTACCATTAGCGAATGTATAGACAAGGGTTCGAAACTGACAAGACCTCCACTGCGTCATGCTCATATATCAAAACCATTGGTTCAATCATAGTGGGAAAGACTTAAAAATGCCTATAACGGGACAAGTAAGCTGGACTACTTAATGAGGAAGACTTTTTATATCTTAAAGTCTTTAGACCATCCTACCCATGGCTATATACTGTTCCTAAAGTCCATAAACACCTTCCATTCCCTCCTGGCAGACCCATTGTATCAGGTATGGGTGGTCCCACAGAGAGGCTTGCAGAATATGTCAATTCATTTCTTGGCCCATTGGTTCGCAACCTGCCCTCCTACCTACAGGAAACAAAACACATCCTTAGTTTACTGGCGGATCTCCATTGGCAGCCTGGCACCATCTTGGCTACCTTAGACATTGTATCCCTGTACACCAGCATTAGACTAGACTTAGGAATGTGCGCAATCACACGACTTTTGCATAACAGACCAGCCACTCAGTGGCAGCATACAAACAATTCGGTCTCCATGATGGAATTGATCCTAAACAACAATTTCTTCATGTTTGGTAAACACTGGTACAGACAAAAGAGGGGAGTGGCAATGGGATCAAAATTTTCGCCATCTTTTGTGAATCTATTTATGGGTACTCTAGAGGCAGATATGATTTGGGGAACTAAAGGGGCTCAATGGATCGACTCCATTAACTTTTGGGGCCAATACATTTATTTAGAGAGTTTTGTATAGCACGAACGTGACCCTTGGGTATCAGAGCGCTTCACAGATACATGAGGTAGGATTAGAAATACATTTTATATGGCAACATCATTCACCAATATGAGAGGTGGGTTAGGTATAAAGCTATAAAGCGAGCTTTACACAGTGATATGAGGTAGGTTTGGCATACATCTTATACAATATACATTTTATATGGCAAAAACCATTCTACAATATGAGAGGTCGGTTAGGTATAAACCTATATAGTGTGCTTTACACAGTGATATGGGGTAGGTTTGGCATATATCTTATACAATATACATAAGTATGTACAGTGACGAGGTATAATTAGGCTGTTACATGAAATCAGATCTTGCATCTTTCTCTAAAACACCTCTGTATGTCAATCTTCAAAGTTACCATCAATGTTATTCTACTGCTTACTGTGCTGTATATTATATTCCAGTACAATAGTTCCGAATTGTCTTTTTCCGTGCACTCTTCATCCATAAGTCTGGTTTAGTGAAGTACCGCCAGGTTATCCCCTGTGTAGCTGGTGCCTTTCTCTTTACTTACATTTGTTGTACAGTTTTGAAATATCTATGTCGCAGTGGTGGCGATGACCTGTCTTGTCTATGTAAGGAACTTACTCATTAGGAATATCTTAGCTTCCCTTTTGAATGTTGCCGTGTTTGGAATTTTCCTAATATTTGAAGGGAGTGAGTTCCAAATTCTGGGGGCTGCTCCGGAGATTGATGATTGTCTCCTTTTGTGGTCTGGCACACAGAATCAATTGGAAGAATGTTTCACAAATCTTAACACCAATACATGGGAGATTCAATTTACCAAGGAATCAAGTACCACGAGAATGGAATTCTTAGATGCTGAACTATATGTTAAGCATGACCAACTTCAGAGTAAGCTCTACAGAAAGAAAACAGCACGCAAAGCAGTTTTGCAAGCAAACAGTTCACATCCACAACACTAGATCCAAGCAATACCCTATGGCAAATTGTTAAGGGTCAGTAGAAATTGTAGTGAGGAGACAGAATTCCAAACATGACTCACTGATATGAAAAAGAGATTTTTGAAAAGGGGCTACTCTTCCAAAATTCCCAGAAAAGCTGAGAACAAAATGGTGACAGTCAGAAGAGAAGATACATTAAGGTCGCATATTTACACACAACATTAGAAACAACCAGTGCAAATGATAACTAATTTTAATGATCTAATTCATTCAATCAGGAAAAGCTTCACGAAACACTGGGGCATTTTACAAGCGGACAAATCTATCCAAGACCACATTACGAATCACCCACAGATTACATTCAGAAGGGGAAAGACATTAAAGAACAGATTGAGCCCCTCCATACCACGCAGTATCACGGGTTCAACCCGGCTGAGACCACTTACCCTAGGTTTCTATAAGTGCGGCTTCTGTGCGGTGTACAGGTGGGCCAAACATGGCACAAGGCAGTTCACGAATTTTGATGGAGAAAGATATATCAGGACAAACAGTAATTGTACCATTAGATTCTTTATATACATTATTGAATGAATGTGCGGAAAAATCTATGTTGGTAGCACCATCAGACCTTTGAAGGACAGGATTACCGACCACATTAGAGCCATTCATAAACAGGACCCTAAATACCCTGCATGTCCAGCGCAGGGAGCAGACAAGAATGTCATTTTCTTTGGTATTGATGTGATAAAGGCTAACGTACGTGGTGGCAATAGAGAATTTTGACTTAGACACAATGTGTACTATACATTTATGTAGGGTGGAACATGGTCTCACCTATGACCATGAGATGCAGTATTTTCTTGGAGAGTGATGTCATGTCCATAGTGGATCAATATTTAATTTCTGATTCTCATCCATATATATTGGTCAAACTCGGACATGCTATTTGAAGTGTTTTCCATGCAATTTCAAAGTTTTCATGTTTACCTAATATGCTGACAACCTTACCTAATTGTGACATTTTATTATACGAATCTTAGTTTGTGGCCTAGAATGCAAGCATGGGCACTATGGTTATTGATGTCCTCTCCTAACGTATCTTTTTACCATACAAGTTTTCAGAAAGAAACATAAAGACCAATGGATGCTCACAATTTCCCTCATGTACCGAATCCATTTGGGTACCAATATAACGCTCTGTGTTACTACATTCAGGCACACCAGGTGACTAGAGTTAATGGAGACTTGCTCGATACAGTTTCTAGAGTTTGTGTACATTGCTTTGTCTCTTCTTTTCTGGAATGTTTAACAACATCCTCACTCCAGTACGTTTGGTTTGCAAATATGTGGCAAGTTATATAACTTATGTTGATATGCTGTTGTTGCTAAGTTCCCTGTCTTAGAGATAAAATTGGTGCAGGTTGCCATGTTTCTTTTAACTTGAATGTTTCGCATTCTCTTTGACCTGAACAATGTGCGATTTTATTTGTCACTATGACAGAATGTTGTTTCTAAATTCGCTGTCATGGTTATCTATTTTATTTCCAATATTGTCATGTCGCAATATCAAACACCCATCTAGTATTTGTTTAACATTACCCATGTATGTGCAAATATCAACGTTGGACACTTACCAAAAATATTGTTGAATATTTTTATCATGTAATCTAATTAGTAGGCTCACAGTATAACGCATCTCTAATATAAGAGAACATACAAGATGGGGTGGCACACCAGTGCATGGATGAATTCACGTCTAACTGGGTGACCCCAATCCACGTCCCTTGGTCCTCACTATTCTCCTACTTTTTGTGCGTTCACTTTCATAGTATCCCTTTTGAACTACCTCTTGGTGTTTTAATGCACACCATTGTGCCATTGACTCACTTAAAGACAGGCATTCCCACTTCTTTTTTTGTCCTGTGATAGGCATTTTTAAGACTTTCCCACTATGATTGAACCAATGGTTTTGATATGTGAGCATGACGCAGTGGAGGTCTTGGCAGTTTCGAACCCTTGTCTATACGTTCGCTGCTGGGAGTGATCTGGCCGTAAGCAGCGGTGGGTCTTTCTTTTATGGCTCTCCATACTCACGAGCAGGGCCGAATTGGTTTACGCTCTAACCTTTTTGTAACTTGACATAGAGGCCGGCTGGCTGATAGCTTAAATTCATTTCCGGCCCGCGGATCACGTCACGTGTTCATAACCAGGAACACAGTGGCCTGTCGGGAAGGTGCCCTGGCATACTCGCCTTGAGGTAAGATTGAAAGCGCTCCCGTTCTTTATTTTTAATTTCCATAGCAAATCGTTACCGCGATACTGAACAGTATAATGCAATAATTAAGGATCTGTCTTATCAGATCATCCACATAAGAGGAATTATCTGTTCCTTGTTTTAGATTCCCCCACGGTGCCTAGCAATACTGACTACCTTATTCTGGTAATTATTTCTTTTTCACTAAATATCACGTTAACTAGATATTCTCAAACCAGACTTAAGAGTCCGATAACTGGCCCGGTATTTTATCTATTCACAGCTCGTCTACACTGACGGTTTACATGTTCATTTTTCTCAATGTATATTGGTTTTTCGTTGGAATCCAGAGTTCTGTTCTCCGTTACCGCGCGTCTGGTGAGTGGTCTCTATTACAGTTACTCTCTCTTCACTTGTGTTTGCATTAAGATATATGTACACACCGAGTTGCGTGTATGTTCTATGACACAAGGAGATTCATGAGATTCATGAAATCCCGCTTTTTTTCATTTTTTTCTCCCTACCGTCAGACTCTTTAGGATGACCGAAGCTCACCTATTTGTCTTTGGCCCAGCTCGGTTGGAATGATCACCGGCTGAGCGGTAAGCTCTTTGGCTATCGCCTTTTCCTTTTCATCTCCTTGTTCACTAATCCTTCCCCCCCATTGTTTTCTCCTCTATGCACAACCTCCACGTGCTCCTACCTTTAAAGATTGTCACCAGGCTACTGTCCTCTACCTACTCCTGTGCCCATTTTCTAAAGACTTTGTCTAATCACCTCTTCCTGTTGTTTGATCTTTTCTTCTTACAGACGACCACAAAACTTAATATAATCTTCTATATACAGATGTGATTGAACAGCCAGACTTGTAAGGTTCTTGATGTATTCTTGTCTTGCACTTCCGACCCAGCACTTGCATGGTTAGTGTAGGAGAGTGGGGTCTGCAAACCCATGGCCACCCCAGATTTTTGCTTTTTGCTTCACTGGTTTACGACTTTCCCTGGCTGTGGGCCTGCTAATCAGACCCACAGCCTAGCTGTTCTCTCTCTAAATTGACAACCATGTACCTTAGGTGCATTTACCAATTGGTACTGGGCCACCTTATCAGTACCTGTACAGTATACCTTAGGTATCCAGGGCATAGGTGTACCCAGGGCCTAAAGCATGTATTATGCCACCCCTGGCTGGCCATCTAAACAGACACAACTGGCTGCACGACAGCTGGGGCAAGGTGGTGTAATCACCCTTTGCTTTAGATATAGTTCCCTATATCTAAACCTAAAATGGACACATATATTCCTATCAGTCACTCCTATGGAAGGCCTTATCAATCCTGAAGGCAGAGTGCTTGGAATTATGTGAGATGGTGCTCTGGCATGAGCTGAGCCCGTTTGCAGCTTGCGGAACCAAGTCCTAATAGCTGTTCCATGATAACGCTATACCATATACTCTTAAGTGCATTATAATCCTCGTGGTTAAATGCTAACTCTGGTATAACAATATCAAAACATGTCGAGTAAGGTGTCATACGAATTGGAATACTACCCCCTCGCCAATTCTGGCGACGGGGGTAGCATTCCACCCTTCTAGAGGGACACGACATGTATGTAACTGTGAACCCCGGTTAAAGTTAACTCGAGCCTTGGCATCACAAAATGGATGCTGCCACCACAGACACAAGTCTGACCTTCTGCTGCTGGGAGTCCTTCCAGCGAGCGAGGCTTGGACAAAGGGTTTCCTGCCTTGGGAGGTGCTAGCACCACCCCAGACAGGATTTTGTGTATTAGGTAGGCCCAGGCTGAAAGGAATGAGACATGCCTGGGGCACACAAGGTGCCCTGTGCATACACCGGTTCCAACCAGTCGCTGGGGCACTCCAGCCCCAGCTCTGGTGGAAAACTGGACAAAGGATAGGGGGTGTAACCACCCCCCTTCCTGGTCCCACCCAGGGGAGGGACCTAGTCGTAGTGCGGCCCCCTTTAGCTGAATAAAGGTAGGAGCTTGTCCCATTCCCAGTTAGATTAATCTTGACAACTTCCACGAAGAAACTCTTGACCTTCGACCTCCTGAACATCAGAAGACTGAAGAATCTCCCCTATGGTCAGGGAGTGACCATCCTGCTTCGCAGGCACCACCAAGCTCCTGTGCGATTTGCTGTAAGTCCTTCCTTCCAGGAATCCGACAACCCAGCTCAACGAGACCCAGACCTCCAGACCCCTCTGACCTCTACCCACATCCACAGCACAGCTGGGACCCGTGGGTGCGACGAGCAACGTGGAGACAGCCATCTTGAAGAAACCTGCACAGCGCTTCCAGCACGACCCCCGAGGGTTCCTCGAGTGAGTGCATTGGGGACTGAGAAGCCCCACACAGACGCAGCTCCTGCACCAAAGACCAGCCCCCCAGCATCCCTGTGATCTGCGTGGTGCCCTTTTGCTTGGGTGCTGCTATTCCTGTTGTCTGGTCACTTGCCGGCTGGCTAGTGACCTCTGAGACGACGACCTGAAGATTTCGACACTGCTAGTCTGGTCCCCCAGACTGGCCCTTGCTTCCTTGTAAAAGAGAAGCACCCTGGACCCTCCTGGTCCACACCAGACGCCATCTTTGTTCCATCGCGTGGCTTGCATTTACCAAGGCCTGTTGACCAGATCGACGATCCAACACCGCCATCAGCAGAAGACTACGTGGGACAGCTCGTGCCTCCAGCCTGGTCGTGAAGAGCAGCTCCTGGTCCGCGCAGCTACAGAGAGAAGCGACCCTTCCTCCACCTGAACGCGGCGACAGCCCCTGGTTCCCTCCTGGTTCCAGCACCGTCACTGGCTAGTGACCGAGACTCTGTCCCCTTCCCTTTCAGGACTTCTCCTTCCTAGTTCCATCCTTGGAACCACCGGACTCCTCCATCTGGCTGCCTGCCAGCAACTTCTTGTTTCAGACATCAGCGGGATCAACGCAGCAAACCCGACACCACTTCAGCCCTATGCACCCGCAGCCTGTGGGTTAGGTAACTAAAGCTTCTAGGTGCTGAAGTCTGTGTTCACTATCCTAGTGTCCAGGTCCACTGTTGTTTTCCCTCCATACAGCCGGGTTCGTCCGGAATCCGTAACATTGTAAACTGTAGCATCCATAGACGTTGGTACGCATCCCGCGTGAGAGTTTCCACTCTGCACGTGAGTCCCGTGGGCCTCCTGCTCCGTACTTACCTAGTCCGTAGCGTAGTCCCAGCGATCCTCCAGCCTCTGGATCTCCTTACAGTACTTTCTTTCCTCGCATTCCATTGTTCTTAGTATATGGTTTGTCGTGCCCCTAAGGCACACGTGTAAATATTGTGCGAACTTGTATTTCCTTCTTAGTATTGTCATGTGCTTAGCCCTCTGATCTCATAAAGAGTTCAGAGGTGTTGTTATTAATAAATATATTGTTTATTTTCATAACAACCTGTGTGGTGTCCTTTCATTTGGTATTCAAGGGGTTATATTGTGGTAAAACAGCTGGCTTCACATGCCAAAAGAGTTTAGCCTAAGACTGCTTTGTCCATGCTACCATTAGGATAGCTGGTCTATAAGGTTGACTTACAACCAATCACCATAAGGGTTGTTTGGACTGATACAAGGTGGTCACTAGAACTAGTGAACATCATATATCAGGCCAACTTCTCACATTGGTGGCAACGGTTGGGATTTGAGCTTGCTGTTGTTTTTACCACGTATAATCTTGAAATATCATTTGAAAGATCACATCAGGTACTCTAGGTACATATAACAAGCTTAGAAATACTCTGAGTTCTACTGAACCAGCTGTTGTAGAGGAAAGGGCCTAGCACACCATGACTACAACTCTTAGCAAGGGATCAGTAGGAAAACCCATAGTGTAGGTAGGTGCATCACTTACACCACACTAGAAGCATGTCTACCCATGGAGAGTCTTCAGAGACTCCCCTAGTGGTTAGTGACCCTCCACAGGTCCTTTCCAGATATGCAGCTTTCAGTTTCCAGGAGATGAGACAATTGTGTACCTCCAGGAAATTGAAATAGGGTTCTAACCCTACCACTCCTTTTCTGTTAGGTCTCTAGGAGACTTATGATGCTAGAAAGGCTTCTCATACAGATGGGAACATGCCCCCCTTAGAGGGTACCATTGGTGATCCAGACCTCCCTGAAACAGAGAATGTAGAGGAAGAGGAGGATGAAGAGGGTCTCTCTGGGGATGAGGCAGACAAAGGTCCTGAGCTAGTCAGCAGACTTACTAGGGCCAACTTAGACCTACATAAGGAAGGATCTGGGGGACCCCCAGTACTGACCCTAAGCAGGCCTAACTTTGGAGTTAGAAGAGATAGGTCTCATTCTAGGGACTTGTCAGGCGACGTCTTCCTCAGGGTCTGTCGTGAAGTTATAAGGGCCCACCTCTCGATACCTCCAATTCCGAATGTAATTACTACACAGAATCTTGGAGTGATCAAGCGGGGGGAAAAAGGGAATTGGGAAGGGGACTGCGGGGAAGGAGATCTGAAAAGGAAAAGTTAGTAACAAAATATTCTGTAATTCTAAATTGGCAATAACCTTTGTACCAAGACTGAGAATATTCTAAAACACAAGCCTTCAGACAAACTCTCTAAAAATCCGATAAGCTTCCTACACTGTTGTATTCAAGAATAAAACTCTTTATTAATTATGCTGTTTTCAATCACTTGTGAATAGCGACTTTCCGACTCTTGTGAATTGCGACAGATTCTTAATAAAAGAAATAGCACCACACTTCAGCAAATAAGCTCCTTTCCCAAAGTTTTGGAGGTCAAACTAAATGAATACCACATAAACATCATCAGCAAAAAAAATAACCCTTTTGGCCTCTTAGCCAGAATTCTCAAGAAAGGATTGCGCCTAGACAATTTTGCAATAAAACAGAATGTACGCGCATTCAGATAAGCTTTGCGTTCCCCAGAAATACTTTCAACAACCCTTGCCAGCAATGGATTGCAGTTCCCTACTTGAGGAATAAAACATTTAAGGCTTCAAACTTTCTGTGTTTAAGAAATCATCTATTATGCATTTGGCAGCTTTAAATATCACCTTTTAAAACAAGAAAGTGATTTTAAACATTTTAGCTATGAACAAGGAATCCCTATTCCCTACCTGTAGAGTACGACCTACTCTACTACTCAGATGGACAAAACATCTTCTTGAAATGCTCCAACAAGGTTCTTCTGTAAAACGGAGCAAGCTGGAAACTGCCACGCCCCCTGCAACGAACACCGAAAGCCTCCGGTGAAATCCTAATCCAAAACGCTGGATCTGTGGGAAACAGGAAAGGGAGCAGGAAGAAACCACAGCCACTCCCTAGGAATAGTCCAGAATAGTGAGCGCAGGAGACAGGGCGCGGTCACGTAAGTTAGCGTGCCTTCGGCGCTTACGCATGCGACCCGACAACCAAAGCTCACGCATTAGGCGTGAGCATGCCAAATCTCACGCATTAGGCGTGAGCATGCCAAACCTCACGCATTAGGCAGAAACAGCAGCAGACAGCAGCTAAAGGGCAGGGAACCTGCGCAGATCTATTAACATGGATGCAAATTAAAAGCACAAGCAGGTTTAAAGCACCTCAGCCACCAACGCCCTCCCAAAGAGGACTGATGCAATTTGCCACAGGGGTAACCCCGAATGCAGAGTGGGGCGGGCCCTAGACCACAAGCCACCCTAGCCCTGACAGTACTCCCCCCTCCCAAGAGTGGTCTAGGGCCCGGCTTTAGAGGGTGGAGGAGGTGGAAACGGCGTACCAAGCGTGGGGCATGAACATTGTCAGCCGGCTCCCAGGAATCATTTTCAGCACCGTATCCCTTCCAGAAGACAAGATACCACAACCTGGAACCCCGACGCCTAGAATCCAAAATGTCTTGCACTTCATATTCCCAATTACCATGAACTAAAATTGGAGCAGGACGGGAAGCCAGATTCTGTTTAGCAGGTTTAAGAAGGGAAGTATGAAACACTGGATGAATTCGTAGAGACTTAGGCAACAACAACTTGAATGTCACAGGGTTCACTTGTCGAAGAACTGGGTAAGGACCAATGTACTTAGGTTGAAACATACTTTTGTGTTTGAAGTTTAAGTTCTTTGTGGACAACCAAACTTTGTCTCCAGGGGCATACGTAGGACCTGAACGATGTTTTTTGTCATACTGCTCTTTGTATTTCTTCTTGCTTTGCAACAAGCGATCCTGAACTTGACGGTGGATAGTTTGCATAAGTTGTACAGAGTCTCTAACTGCTGGCACAATACTACCATCATTGGTCATAGCTAACGGTATGGTGTTAGGTTCATAGCCATAGAGTGCCTTGAACGGTGAGAAACCGGTTGAGGAATGAGGCGAAGTGTTATACGCAAATTCAGCAATCCAAAGTAAATCTAACCAAGATTTCTTAGAATCCGTAACATAACACCTCAAGTATTGTTTCAAAGTTTGGTTCAGTCTTTCAGTTTGCCCATCAGTTTGAGGGTGATAACTAGTGGACATATTGGAAGTGATGTGCAGATCTTTACACCATTGTTGCCAGAACTTGGAAGAGAACTGAGACCCTCGATCTGAAAGCAATACTGAAGGCAGTCCATGTAAGCGCACCACATGTTGTAGAAATATGTGTGCTAACTGTCCCGCAGTGGGTAGCTGTTTACAAGGGATGAAATGTGCATATTTGGTTAAACTGTCCACAACTACTAAAATCACAGTATGGTGTTGGATAGGTGGTAGATCAGTAATGAAATCCAACGAAATATGTTTCCATGGTTCAGTTGGTGTAGGTAGAACCTGTAGAAAACCTTTAGGTTTAGTGTGATCGGATTTAAATCTTGCACAGACCTCACAATCATTAGCCATTTTTAGCACATCCTTTTGCAGCGTTGGCCACCAAAACATCTTTTGTATTTTCTCCACAGTCTTTCGAGGGCCTGGGTGCCCGGCCATAGGATGTGAATGTAACCAATTGAATACAGTTTCTTGTAATTGCAAAGAGGGCAGATAAACTTGCTTTCCATGGAAAGGTATCCCTTCTTTGATGGTTTGGTTAACATTGGAGTTCAACCATGAGTTCCACTGAGAAGAAGGAAAATTTTCATGAATATTCTCCAAAAATTGATCTGCCGAGAGTACATTAATTACTTTGCCTGGATCAATTATTGGTTGAGGAGTTCCTTCAAAGCGATGCAAAGAAGAGTCTTTTCTGGACAGGGCATCAGCTTTCTTATTGTCTTGGCCTGGACGGAAGGTAATTATGAAGTCATATTCGGCAAAGAACATCATCCACCTGAGTTGTCTCGGGGTCAACATTCTGGCTGAGCTCATAAACTGTAAATTTCTATGATCAGTGTACACGGTTACAGTAAATTTTGCTCCCATTATGTAATGTCTCCATTCTTTGAAGGCTTCTAGAATCGCTAGTAGTTCCTTTTCAGCTATTACATAATTTTGCTCTGCGGGATTTAGTTTTCGAGACATGTAGGCAACCGGATGCATTTGACCAGTAGTATGATGTCTTTGAGAGAGAATGGCTGCTATAGCTACATCAGAGGCGTCAGCTTCAATGATAAAGGGTTCCTCTACATTGGGATGCATGAGAACGGGAGCTTCAGTAAAGGCTCTTTTTAACTTCTGAAATGCAAGTTCAGCTTCTATGGACCATTCAAAGTTCACCTTCTTTCTTAACAACCGTGTGATGGGAGCTACCACAGCAGAAAAATGATCAATGAAGCGGCGGTAAAAATTTGCAAATCCCAAAAAGCACTGTATGTCTCGAACAGATGTCGGAGTGGGCCAATCGGCAACAGCTTTGATCTTTCTGTCAGTCATTTTCATCCCAGTTGGAGTGAGGAGAACTCCCAAAAAATCAACTTCCCGAACATGGAAATCACATTTGGATAATTTGCAGTACAAATTATGAGATTGCAGAGTTTTCAGAACCTTTCTGACGTGACCTTCATGTTCGGCTTCAGAATCAGAATAGATCAAAATATCGTCTATATAGACAATACCAAAAAGATCCAAAAATTCCTTCAAGGCATCATTCAAAAAAAACTGAAAAGCTGCTGGTGCATTGCACAGCCCAAATGGCATCACCAAGTACTCAAACAATCCATATCGGGTTTTGAAAGCAGTCTTCCATTCATCACCTTGCCTGATACGAACCAAATGGTAGGCTCCTCTGAGGTCCAATTTAGTGTAGATTTCTGCCCTTTTAACTTGGTCCAATAGAACAGGGATGAGAGGCAATGGGTATTTATTTTTGACAGTGATTTTGTTCAACGCCCTATAATCGATGCAAGTCCTCAATTCCCCATTTGCTTTCGGAATGAAAAATAAAGGAGACGCTGCCGGAGACTTGGAGGGGCGGATGAATCCATTCTCTAGATATTGGTCGAGATATTGTCTTAAATGTTGGTTCTCTTTTTCAGACAAAGCATAAATGCGACAATTTGGGACACTAGATCCAGGTACAAGATCGATTTGACAGTCATAGCTTCGATGAGGAGGAAGGAGGGCTGCCTTAGTTTCACTAAAAACTTCTGCGAAGTCCTTGTAAACTTTAGGTAACAATGTTTCTTTTTCCTCAGCTGTGGCCAATTGACTTAGAGTTGGTTTTGAGGCATTAAGACAAGTCGAATGACAAAAATCAGACAGAAAAACCAGTTCTCTCTTTCGCCAATCTATGGTTGGATTGTGCAAGCAAAGCCAAGGCATTCCTAGAATAAAACCATACTGAGGTGCTTGGATAACATCAAATTGAAGCTCCTCCTTATGTATTTGTTGCTTAGCATCTTCACAGAACATAATAACCTTAGATGTTTGCATGGTCACTGGCCCTCCAGCTAGAATTTTTCCATCCACCGCTTGCACTATTTCTGGAGTCTCTTTTTGTTCACAGATGATTCCTAAGCGTTGAGCGGTTTCTAAATCTACAAAATTTCCTGTAGCTCCAGAATCAACTAAAACTTCCATTTGGCATGTTTCATGAATTAACCTGATTTGTACGGCTAATCTAAAATGAGCTTTGTAGTTAGAGACACATGAGTTCACAGAAGGGAAGGCAATGGTACCCAAGAGATCTCCCTTCAAACATCTTGGGCCAGTTAGTTTTCCGATTTTAGATCTGTTTTTTCCAGAACTGCTGACTTACTAGAGTTAGGAAATTTTCCCTTTGGCTTAGTTAAACAGTCCTTCACGAAGTGACCTTTTCGACCACAATAAAGGCATTGTCCATTCTTTCGACGATTGTCTTTCTCATCTTTTGACAATGGTTGTCTTAAAGTTCCTATTTCCATAGGCTCCGAACCAGTTTCAGAATTTGAAAATTGAGGCCTAGATTTAGCTTCTGATCTCCAGTTTGGTTTGTCTGTTCTTTTTTTATCTGATCTCCGTTCAGAGAGTCTGTGGTCTAAACGCAGCGTTAGATTAATCAATTCAGAGCAAATTACTGGTTGAGGATCAATTTGTGCCAGAACATCTTTTAGCTCGTCTTTTAAACCTTGATAAAAGAGGGCGGCTCTTTTTTCCTCTGGCCAAGAAGTTTCAGCGATTAATCTGTTGAAGTGAGACAAATAAGAAACAAGGTCCCTATTACCTTGTTTCAACTGAAGTAGTTCTCGATCTGCGGATAAAGTAACTGTTCTGCGATCAAAAACTTTTTCAAATTCTTCCACAAATCGTTTCCAGTTGTAAAGCAAAGTGTCATCTTGTCTGACCAAAGGAACTGCCCAGTTTGCGGCATCTCCGGTCAAATAGGAAATTAAAAACGCAATTCTAGACTGTGGGGTTGGAAATGCAGTTGGTCTACAAGCAAAATGCAACTCTATCTGGGTCAAAAAGATTTGCACCTTAGAGGGGTCCCCAGAAAAACGTTCAGGAGCTGCCAAAGGAATCTGGGGGGGCACTGTAACAGCTATGTTTGTATTTCCCCTGCTAGCACCAGTTTCTTGAACCTCTTCCGGAAGAGGAGTACTCTGTAATTGAATATTTTCCACCTTAGCTGCTAACAAAGCAGTTACATCCATGGTTTCTTTTAAGTCTGCTTGTATTCGCATGATTGCAGACATTAAATCATTGATGGTGGTCATTATGACTTCACGTACAGACCAGGAGGAAAATAATTCGTGGGCTCACTATTCTGTCAGGCGACGTCTTCCTCAGGGTCTGTCGTGAAGTTATAAGGGCCCACCTCTCGATACCTCCAATTCCGAATGTAATTACTACACAGAATCTTGGAGTGATCAAGCGGGGGGAAAAAGGGAATTGGGAAGGGGACTGCGGGGAAGGAGATCTGAAAAGGAAAAGTTAGTAACAAAATATTCTGTAATTCTAAATTGGCAATAACCTTTGTACCAAGACTGAGAATATTCTAAAACACAAGCCTTCAGACAAACTCTCTAAAAATCCGATAAGCTTCCTACACTGTTGTATTCAAGAATAAAACTCTTTATTAATTATGCTGTTTTCAATCACTTGTGAATAGCGACTTTCAGACTCTTGTGAATTGCGACAGATTCTTAATAAAAGAAATAGCACCACACTTCAGCAAATAAGCTCCTTTACCAAAGTTTTGGAGGTCAAACTAAATGAATACCACATAAACATCATCAGCAAAAAAAATAACCCTTTTGGCCTCTTAGCCAGAATTCTCAAGAAAGGATTGCGCCTAGACAATTTTGCAATAAAACAGAATGTACGCGCATTCAGATAAGCTTTGCGTTCCCCAGAAATACTTTCAACAACCCTTGCCAGCAATGGATTGCAGTTCCCTACTTGAGGAATAAAACATTTAAGGCTTCAAACTTTCTGTGTTTAAGAAATCATCTATTATGCATTTGGCAGCTTTAAATATCACCTTTTAAAACAAGAAAGTGATTTTAAACATTTTAGCTATGAACAAGGAATCCCTATTCCCTACCTGTAGAGTACGACCTACTCTACTACTCAGATGGACAAAACATCTTCTTGAAATGCTCCAACAAGGTTCTTCTGTAAAACGGAGCAAGCTGGAAACTGCCACGCCCCCTGCAACGAACACCGAAAGCCTCCGGTGAAATCCTAATCCAAAACGCTGGATCTGTGGGAAACAGGAAAGGGAGCAGGAAGAAACCACAGCCACTCCCTAGGAATAGTCCAGAATAGTGAGCGCAGGAGACAGGGCGCGGTCACGTAAGTTAGCGTGCCTTCGGCGCTTACGCATGCGACCCGACAACCAAAGCTCACGCATTAGGCGTGAGCATGCCAAATCTCACGCATTAGGCGTGAGCATGCCAAACCTCACGCATTAGGCGGAAACAGCAGCAGACAGCAGCTAAAGGGCAGGGAACCTGCGCAGATCTATTAACATGGATGCAAATTAAAAGCACAAGCAGGTTTAAAGCACCTCAGCCACCAACGCCCTCCCAAAGAGGACTGATGCAATTTGCCACAGGGGTAACCCCGAATGCAGAGTGGGGCGGGCCCTAGACCACAAGCCACCCTAGCCCTGACAGGACTCCAATAGATCTGTGCACTCTCATGCCTCTTCCCAGAGGAGAATGACTTCTCCCCAGAGGAGAATGACTTCCCCCCCAGAGAAGAGAACATGAAGCAAGGATGAAACAGGCTAATCTAAGGATCCAGAGGGAAGAACTTGCCCTTGCCAAGGAGAAGCTTGCCTTTGCTAGAGAGCAACAGTTGAGTGGGGCAGTCCCCACTGGTGGCAGCATTATCCCTAAGGATAAAGACAGGTGTTTTGATACTAGACACCTGAGTAAAATAGTACCCCCCTTTAAACAAGGGGATGACATCCACAAATGGATGACTGCTTTGGAGAGGGCCTGCACTGTCCAGTGCATCCCCCAGAGTCAGTGGGCAGCTATATTGTGGCTCTCCTTTGAAGGTAAAGGTAGAGATAAGCTCCTCACTACTAGAGCTGAGGATGCTAACAATTACCAAGTCCTGAAGAATACACTGATTGATGGGTTTGGCTTAACAACTGAACAGTACAGGTTGCTGTTCAGACACCCAGAAAATTCAGTCTCAGGATTGGGCTGACTTTGTTTTTTTTTTCTTCTTAAAAACCCCTTTATTTCGTAAAAAAGAAGACAGTTACAGACCTACAACCACAGAGGCCGGTCAGGTATACGCAACAATAATAGCAAATCAATACACAGCTCATCAGCCGACAGCCCGAGGGTCCGGCAGCGTAAAAGCACGATGTTATCTGGAGCTCATGGCCAGGGAGGATAAATAAAAGGTTTCATATTTTACAATGTATAAACAACAGAAAAGAAAAACACAAAAAGAATCGAGGCAAAACCAAGCAATATAATGACCGTTACATGCAGCAGGGGAGGGGGATGGGCAGGAAGCAAGCGTCAAGAAATCATGAGAGAGGGGAGTGGGGATCAAGAGTGAGCCGCACATCACCTATAACCATAAATCCATTTACCGAAACGTACAGTCAAGGAGATCGTGGAATGTCAGAGGGCTCAGTAGGGGGGGGAGCACAGATCTCTCCTCTATATGAATTCCATTGGCCCCATATCCTTCCCCACTTCTTGGGCCTACCACGGGAGATGTACACAATCTTTTCTCGAAACATGCACCAGTCCATGTCCTCCTCCCATGTCGAGACCAACGGTGCCCTATGAGATCCCCACAATTGAGCTATATCTCTTTTCGCAATCATGTTGCCCAGCGTAACCCATTGAGTCTGAGCCACAGTACAGTCAGTCGGTTCCCAAATATTCAACAAACAGCGTCGCGCTTCGGGGAGCAGCTCAACACCCGTCACTTCACCCATCACCGCATGCACTCGATTCCAGAAAACAACTACCTCCGGGCATTCCCATATAATGTGGAGGAAAGTAGCAAGCATACCACAGCCACGCCGACATGACCCATCCACAGAATAACCCATATGTATCAACCGTGGACCCGTGACATAGACACGATGCAGAATCTTCAATTGCACCAATCGGAGACGCGCCGGAATCGCAACTTCTTTAGGGGAGGATAGTGCAGCTTGCCAGTCCTCATCGTCTATCTCCAGACCATCACCAATCCATGCATCTCTTAGCTGTATAAGGAGGTCCGAACAGGCATTAATAAGTTTTTTATATATAAGAGAGATAGTGCTGTCAGGGACATGCCCATCCAACACTCTATCCTCCAGGGGCGAAGACTCAGGGATCATAGTTCCAGCAGGGAAGACTGAATCAATTGCGTGACAGACCTGAAGATATCGGAAATATTCCCTATCATTCAACATATACTCCCGTTTCAGCTCGTCGAAAGTTTTAACTCTGCCGGTGGCCCAAAGATCGCCCACTTTGCTGATACCAATAAGGTCCCATCTATCGAATCCCTTCGAAGTCCACAGACCACCCAATCTCTCAGCAGCATACAGGGGAGTCGCTCTAGTCAGTTTATCCGCCCAGCCCGAAGCCGAATTTGCACTTCCCCACACTCGTACCGCCACCGCAGTGGGCCCCGTTAAATTCCTCCTGGCGGTTCTGGAATAAAGTGCCCTATTATAATCGGCCCCCGGCAGTTGCCACCTATCCATCTCATATGCGGGATGTGGGACAGGACCATACATGGCATGATTAATAGCGCTCAACTGAGACGCCCAATAATAGCGTTTAACATCAGGCAAAGCTATACCACCATCATACCAGGGCAAAGTCAATTTTGCCAATGCTATGAGGGGCCGCCCACCCCAAACCAACTTCCTCTGGAGGCTCTCAATTTCACGGAAATAGCTAGCCGGAACCAGATCAAGTGTGTTTTGAATAGCGTAGAGGAACCGGGGAAGCGACATCATTTTGAACAAGGCTGCCCTTCCCAAAGGGGATATAGGCAGGCCACACCACGCCGCAACATCCGATCTAAGCCGGGCAAGCGGAGGTAGTAAATTCCGCTCATAGCGCACCATGGGGTCCAACGAAATGTAGATCCCCAAGTACTTGAAGCCAGCTCTGGAAACAGGTATAGGGCAAACACGGGGCAAAGAAGGTTGTCCACCTGTAAGTGGATAAATGCAGGACTTAGCCCAATTAATAACCAAACCAGAGTTCTTCCCGAAGGAACTCAGGACGTTGAACAGAAAACCCAACGACTTACGGGGAGAAGTAAGATACAACAATATGTCGTCGGCATAAAGCGACACACGATCCTCAAAGGTAGAGGACCATCGTATGCCCTTGAGCGAGGGCTCCCAACGGAGCCACGCAGCAAGGGGTTCAAGAGCAAGCGCAAAAAGGAGAGGTGACAAAGGGCAGCCCTGCCTCGTGCCGCGTCCAAGAACAAAGGGTTTCGAGGCCCTTCCGTTGACCACCACCTGAGCAAGCGGCTGCTCATATAAAAGCCTAACCCAGCCGACGAACTTAGGGCCAAAGCCAAACTTGGCAAGGGCAGCCCACAAATATGGCCACTCCACCGTATCGAAGGCCATCGAGGCGTCAAGTGAGACCAAGATGGCCGACTTTTCAAGAGTCCCCGCCCTAGCCAAGACACCATGAAGACGACAAAGATTGAGCGCGGTGTTGCGGTGGGGGATAAAACCAGACTGATCCGGGTGTACCAAATCACCGATCACCGTAACCAGCCGGCTCGCCAAAAGTTTCGCAAGGATCTTGGGCTCCACATTCAAAAGTGAGATCGGCCGATATGACGAACAGTGGTCACGAGGCTTGCCATCCTTGTGAATGACCACAATGGACGCCAGTCTCTGGTCACGGGGAAGGAGCCCGAGATCTCGCGATTCAAAAACATCCGTCGGAGATACGGCGCCATTTTGTCAGGGCTCAGCTTATACAGCTCGACCGGAATACCGTTCGGGCCCGAAGCCTTGCCTGAACGAAGCGAGGGGATAGCAAGCGCCACTTCATCAGTGGAAAAATCCGCCTCCATAAGTTCTTTGTCCGAGTCCGACAAACTAGGCAGCGCAACGTCGCGGAGCAACAAGTGCGAGTCCTCCTCTGGTCTATCCGAGACCGGCGCATAAACCCTCGGAAAGTGCTGGGCAAAGACCTCCACTATCTCGACCGGGTCCACCACTCGCACGCCATCCACTCTCTCAATAACAGGCACCACCCGATTCAATCTATCTCTTTTATCCAGCCAAGCAATCAATTTTCCCGCTTTATCGCCCACATCATACAAACGCCCCTGCTGCTCACGATTCAGCGCCCTGGCCGCTTCAGTCACCAGAGCTCTATATTTGGACTGTTTAAGCGCCAAGGAATGCAAGCCATTAGGCGTATTCTCAGACTCCAACCGTTCCTCCAACTCAGTGATTTCATTTTCCAGGCCAACCACTTCCATAGTCCTGCGCTTCCTCTCACTAGCAATCAAGGATAGAGTCTGTCCCCGGATCACAGTTTTATATGCCTCCCATAAAGAGATAGGGCAGGAAACCGACCCCTCATTCTCAGCAAAATAGAAATCCATACACTTAATCACTTCCATACCAATGTTGGGGTTACGAAGATGCCACTGATTAATCGGAGCAATCCGACCCCCGGACTCTAGCTGTACATCAATAGTGAGCCAGAGTGGGGAATGGTCCGAGATCCCCCTAGCCAAATGTTTGATTTCCCTCACGGATACCATCTGCGCCGCTGGTACAAGGATATAGTCGAGTCTCGATAGACTACCATGAGCTCCTGAATAGAAGGTATACTGGAGCTGTCCAGGGTGCAACTGCCTCTAACAATCCACTAAACCCAATGTGTCCAAGAAATTCCCCAGCCACAGCTGCGACGTGGGGAGGGTTCTGCGAGGATTCCGATCCTCCTCTCCACTTACAACTGAGTTAAAATCGCCACCCACTACCAACAGACCATCAGGGAGTCCCAGGACCACTCCACCCAAATCAGAAAACGTAGTGGACTGTAGACCAGGGGGAATATCTATGACACCTTCCCCAAGAATAATGATCTAGGGAGTGCTACGTCTTTACCTGACTGCATCGAGTCTTCCTCCACCTTTTCAGACTTTGAGGCAATCTCACTGGAACTACATCTGGAATGACTCGCTCAAAACCGGAATTTTCCCGGAGTCTTGGAAACATGCCCAACTGGTCCCGATCTTAAAGAAAGCTAATACAGATCCTAACGAGCCGGTGAACTATCGACCCATCTCTCTGCTCCCAGCCCCTGCCAAGGTCCTTGAAAAGCTAGCGCAGCAACAACTGGCAGGTTTTCTTGAATCCCACGGCCTACTTCATGAATCCCAACATGGTTTTAGAAAGTGCCATAGTACTGAGTCGGCCCTTATAGAAATGGCCGACTCTGTGCGGTGGAAACTGGATGGGGGTTCCAGAGCGGTGCTGGTGCTGCTCGACTTGTCGGCAGCATTCGACACTGTCTCTCACCCCATCCTGATTGACCGTCTTCGGTCGAAGGGCATTCAGGGGAAGGCCCTGGAGTGGCTGACCTCTTTTTTGTCTAATCGCACCCAGGCAGTCTATACTCACCCTTTTACTTCTGTTAGGCGTAACCTGAAATGGGGTGTCCCTCAAGGCTCGGCTTTGAGCCCACTATTGTTCAATGTTTATTTTTCTCCTCTGGCCGAACTCATTGCTAGGTCGGGCATTATAGCTACTTCCTATGCAGATGATATTCAGCTGCTTTTCTCCTATGAGAGTGCCACGCAGACTACTTTTGATCCTTTGAAGGATTGTCTGCGGGACATTTCAAAGTGGATGGACCATAACTGCCTCCGCATGAATGCGGCGAAAACGGAGGTTCTCTTTTTCCATCAACCCTCCCCTCTTGATACAACTCTCTGGTGGCCACAGGAACTCAGCCTTCCCCCTGTCCCTAAGGACTCTGTAAAAAATCTAGGGGTCAAGTGGGACTCAAATCTTTCCTTTAGTAACCAAATACAGACCGTTTCTGCCGCTTGTTTTTCCAAGATCAGGATGATTAGGAAATTCATCACCTATCTCCCCAGTGACACCAGGAAAACCATAGTCCAGGCATTGATTACATCTCACCTGGACTATGCGAACGGCCTGTATTTAGGGTTGCCCGCGGGCCTCCTACATCGGCTCCAGACAGTCCAGAATGCGGCGGTTCGGCTGGTCTGTGGGGTTTCCCTACGTACCCATATTTCGCCACATCGCAGAGCATTAGATTGGCTACCAATCCATCAAAGAGCTGCATTCAAAGCTATGACCTTAGCCCATCGAGCAACTAGGGGTAGGGGATCGGCCTACCTCTCTGTTAGCATCCGTCCTTACTGTAACTCTCGGAACCTCTGTTCCAACTCCCAACATCTGCTTTCCATACCAACATTCAGGAAAGCAGGTTCTGGAGGTAAAACCTTCCAGGTCTGTGCCACAACTCTCTGGAACAAACTCCCGATCGCAATTAGGATGATCCAGGAAGAATTACCCTTCCGTAAGGCACTAAAAACTTTCCTCTTTTGTTAACCCCCCCAGGATTATCACTCTGCTTTCACTCAGAAGCGCCGGGACACCCCGTTGGGGTAGCTGCGCGCTATATAAAATACACAATAATAATAATAATAACATACACAGACAAAATAGAAATCGTCTTCCCCTCCCACCGGCCCATAACAGCGGCATAGTGACCTCAATCATCCAACACCGTGTCATCTATTTCAAGGGGGAGGGAGTTCCTAACCAGGATGCCCGCCCCCCCTCGACCCAGTGGTAAATCCAGCGTGGGCCACCAAATGGTAGCCCCGTCTATTCAATGCATGGCACATATTCCCTACGAGATGCGTCTCCTGCAGTAAAACGATATCTGGGGAGTGTCGCTTCAAATACTGCAAAACTATCCCCCGCTTTATCCTATCCCCGAGACCATTAACGTTCCAGCTTAGCACCCTCAGCCCCCTACCCCCCATCCCCAATATGAACAAACAGTCCCCCCCGCCATGCAACAGGCACAAAGGATGAAGTATCGACCAAATCGTAGCCTCGAAACCGACAAACAAGAAAAGACCCCTCCACCGCCCCCCAAGGAACCCCCAACACACACCCCCCCACCCTGCACCCCTGCGGTAGACCAAAAAGCCACCCCAACTTGCAGTGTGCCTGTCGCCCCATTCAACTAACCTACAAGAAGAGAGAAAAAAGTCCCCTGAGGAGAAAAGAGCCCCGAATCCCCCCACCCAAGGGTATCAACATCGTACAAACATAGCTATCTTAGAGCCACTGCAAAGCGTCCATATATCGGCTCGTCGGCTCGCCGGAGCGGACTCACTACTCCTGTTCTTCCAAGCCGCCTTCGGCGCCCCTCGATCTCTCCGGGCTGGTATGGCGTGTCGTCAAAGTGTCCAATCAGTCACTAGCCACCTCGGGACAGTCAAAAAAGAATGTACGTTCATTACGTTCAATCCTCAGGCGGGCCAGAAAAAGCATGGCGTACTTCAGTCCCATGTCCCCGAGACGTCTTTTCACCCCCGTAAAGCCCATACGTTGTTTCTGCACCGCCTGTGTAAAGTCCGGGTAAAAACTGATCGACACATTCTCAAACTTAGTGGGACCATTGGTGCGCGAGGCCTGCAGGATAGCATCTCTGTCTCGGAAATTGAAAATCCTAGCTATTATAGGCCTCGGAGCGGCTCTGAGCTTGGGCTTCCCACCTGGAATTCTGTGAGCACGCTCCACCGCAAAAAGATTACTAAGACCCTTTGGTGCCAAATGGTTCCGGATAAGGTCTTCTACCAGTAGATCCGTAGGCACGTCTGTGGAGTTCTCCGGAACACCCACGATGCGAACGTTTTTGCGCCTGGCTCGGCCCTCGAAATCATCCAGCCGACGGGCAAACGAGTCTCTGGCCGCTCGAAGATCGCGGACCTCGGCCTGGAGATCAGAGACATCCGTAGTCAAACTTGCGGTCTTGATGTCAAGGGACTTGACCCGCTCGTTGGTTTTCCCCAAGTCCGTCCTGATGAGGTTGACTCCGATCGCCACCGTGTCCAACTTAGCAGCCAGAGTCTCATAATCCTGCCCCATATCCGCCCGGACACTGGCGATGACGCCCATAACATCCTTCAAAGTCGGATCCTCAGCCACAGGAGGACCATCACCAGACTCCTCGATGGCCCTGCTCGATCCACCCGGGGATCCCTTTGGGCGAGTAAAGCGATCAATGGTCTGGGATTGGGCAGCACCTCCACGATTAGGGCCTCTGGTGTTGCGCCTTTCGGCGTCCGCCCTGCCCGCCATAATGGGCGACGAGCTCCGACGGGACCTTTGGGATCTAGTTAGAATGATTCCCTACGAGGCGAGCCCATAGAGTCGAGAGATCGAGGAACAGTGGCCAGCGTGGAAGTGACGACTAGACAAGGGCAGCAGTATCCATCAGCAGCGAATCAGCGTCAACTGTGACCAAGAGCGAAACCGAAAGTATCACAGGGGCATCGAAAGTATCACTCCAGCCGTTGTTGTTCGACTGCCACCTGGGCACTCCGGACACTCGAGCCCCCAGACGTCCCCCGATGTAGGCCGCAAATTACTAGGTGCAGCAAGTCCTGTTTCCAGCTGCCAAATCGAGTTGTAGAAAAAGCTATCAATATCAGCAGGGCATCAGCAAAAATTACCCGTCGTCCAAATCAGGATTTGTTTCAGGATAGATGCGGGTGGCATAAGGGGTCTCGGGAGCTCTGTGCTCACGCGTCCATCTTGGATCCGCGCGTAGCTCCTCCTGGGCTGACTTTGTTGATTGTGCCACTAAGGCTTTCGAAGGCTGGTTATTGGGAAGTAAAGTTACTGATTACACATGATTGTATAATCTAATTATGAGAGAACAAATCTTAAATAATTGTCAAAATCAGTTGTTGCATCAGCACCTTATTGACTCAGATCTGACCTCTCCCCAAGAATTGGGAAAGAAGGGAGACAGATGGGTCAGGACAAGGGTCAAGCAGCAGAACCAGGGTAGTGGCCAGAAGAAATCAGACTCCAAGGGTAATGAGAATAAGCAAAATTACCAGAAGTCTTCAACGGGGCCCCAACAATCTAAAGAGGGTGGGTCCCAGAATCCCCAGAATTCCCAAAAGAAGAAGAATAATGGTCAGAAGAAACCATGGTGCCAATACTGTAAAAGTAATACTCACTGGTTTAGTGAGTGCACCAAGAAAGGCCCAACTCCTACCACTACTGCCCCTAAGGCATCTGCACCCCCTAGTACAGTTAGTAGTGGTAGTAATCCTCCCAAGGCTATAGTGGGGTTAACCCTGGGAATTGAGGCGGGTTCTGACTTAGTCAGGACACCTACTCAGGCTGTTCTTGTTTGTACTGGGGACATGGATATGACCCCTACAATAAGTCCCAGTACTCAGGGCAAGTACAGGCAAACGCCTTTGATCAATGGAAAAATGGCTCAGGCCTACAGGGACACTTGTGCCAGTGTCACTATGGTAACACCAAACTTTGTGGACCCTGACCAGGTAATACTAGGTTCAGACTACCTGGTGACCAATGCTAGCAATGCCACTACCTCCCATAGTATGGCACTTGTTAATTTCTCCTGGGGAGGGGTAAATGGCCTCAAAAGGGTTGTTGTTAGTTCAGACCTCCCAGTGGACTGTCTTTTGGGCAATGATTTGGAATCCTCCTTATGGTCAGATGTGGAGTATAGGACTCATGTGGAAATGTTAAGTTTATCAGCACATGTCCTTGCTGTGACTAGGTCACAGGCCAAGAAATGCCCAGCTGAACTAGTGCTGGATCCTGGAAGAATGGACCAGACACTACCCAAGAGAAAGAGCAGTAGGGGTAAGGTTGACCCTTCGCCCCTGCCTCAGGTAGAGGATCAGCTCTCTCAGGAGACTGGCCCCAAGACCCCAGAAGGAACTGTCCTAGAAGAGCTTGAACCTGAACAGGTTGAGTTTCTTGGGACAGGGGGACCTTCCAGGGCAGACTTGAGGCAGGCACAGTTAGACTGTTCCTCTCTTGAACCCCTCAGACAGCAGGCTGCTGCTAAGGCTGCAGGGAATGCTACAGGTACCCATAAGGTATATTGGGACGATGGACTCCTATACTCTGAGGCAAGAGACCCCAAGCGTGGTGCTACCAGGAGGCTGGTCATCCCCTTGTCTCTTAGAGGTTTCCTTCTCACCTTAGCCTATGAAATTCCCCTTGCAGGTCACTTAGGCCAGAACAAGACTTGGGACAGGCTTGCCCCACACTTTCACTGGCCTCATATGTCTGAGGACACTAAAGAGTTTTGTCGCTCATGTATCACCTGCCAAGCCAGTGGCAAATCAGGTGGCACAACAAAGGCCCCCCTTATACCACTACCTGTGGTGGGGGTTCCCTTTGAAAGAGTGGGGATTGACATTGTTGGACCAATGGACCACCCAACAGCATCTGGGCACAGATTTATACTGGTGATAGTGGATCATGCCACCAGGTATCCAGAAGCTATTCCCCTTAGGACCACTACAGCTCCTGTTGTGGCTAGAGCCCTGGTTGGAGTTTTCTCCAGAGTGGGGTTCCCTAAGGAGGTCATCTCTGACAGAGGTGCAAACTTCATGTCAGGATACTTGACTGCTATGTGGAAGTAGTGTGGTGTAAATTACAAATTCACCACACCCTATCACCCACAATGCAATGGGCTTGTTGAAAGATTCAACAAGACCCTCAAAGGGATGATAAAAGGGTTACCTGAAAAGCTTAGGCGAAGATGGGACATCCTTTTACCCTGCCTTCTGTTTGCTTACAGAGAGGTCCCACAGAAGGGGGTTGGTTACAGCCCTTTTGAGCTTTTGTTTGGACATCCTGTAAGAGGACCCCTATGTCTTGTGAAGGAAGGATGGGAGTTACCTCTCAAAAAGTCTAAACTTGACATAGTGGACTATGTACTTGGTCTCAGCTCCAGGATGGCAGAGTACATGGAGAAGGCATCTAAAAACCTGGAGGCCAGCCAAGAACTTCAAAAAGCTTGGCATGACCAAAAGGCTGTCCTAACTGTTTACCATGCAGGACAGAAGGTGTGGGTGTTGGAGCCAGTGGCCCCAACAGCTCTCCAAGACAAATGGTCTGGGCCCCACATCATTATTGAGCAAAAGGGAGAAGTCACCTACTTGGTGGACATTGGAACTCCCAGGAGCCCTCACAGAGTACTTCATGTAAATAGGCTCAAAGCATTTGTTGACAGGGAGGACATGGGCTTGCTCATGGACACAGATGAGGGACAGGAGGAAGAGAGTGACCCTCTCCCAGACCTGCTCACTCAGACCCCCGGTGATGGGTCAGTAGATGGTGTAGTCTTTTCTGACAGCCTCTCTGAGCATCAGCAAAAGGATTGTAAGCAAGTCCTTCAATCCTTCAGACAAATGTTTTCTCTGACCCCCAGTCAGACAAACTGGTGCACACATGAGGTGGACACTGGAGACAGTCTGCCTATAAAGAGTAAAATCTACAGGCAACCTGACCAAGTCAGGGACTGCATAAAAACTGAAGTACAAAAGGTGTTGGAATTGGGAGTCATTGAACCCTCGGAGAGCCCTTGGGCTAGTCCTGTAGTTCTAGTGCCTAAACCTCACACCCAGGATGGTAAGAGAGAGATGAGGTTTTGTGTAGACTGCAGGGGTCTCAATGCTGTCACTAAGACAGATGCCCATCCAATACCTAGGGCAGATGAACTGATAGATAAGTTGGCTTCTGTAACTTTCTTAAGTACATTTGACCTAACAGCTGGTTATTGGCAAATCAGGTTAGCTGAGGATGCCAAGGCCAAGACAGCATTTTCTACCACAGGAGGTCATTACCAATTTGTGGTGATGCCCTTTGGTTTGAAAAATGCACCTGCCACTTTTCAAAGGTTGGTGAACCAAGTTCTCACTGGGTTGGATGACTTTTGTGCAGCATATCTAGATGATATTGCTGTCTTTAGCTCCACCTGGGAGGATCACCTGATCCACCTAAGGAAAGTTTTAGAGGCCCTGCAAAAGGCAGGCCTCACTATCAAGGCTACTAAGTGCCAGATAGGGCAGAGTCAAGTTGTATACTTGGGCCACCTTGTAGGTGGAGGCCAAGTTCAACCTCTGGAGAGCAAGATACAGGCCATAAAGGACTGGGCTCCTCCGCCCACCCAGACACAGGTCAGAGCTTTCTTGGGCCTGTCTGGTTACTATAGGAAATTTGTCAGAAATTATGGAACCATTGTGACTCCACTTAATGACCTGACAAGTAAGAAAATGCCAAAGAAAGTTCAGTGGACAGTTAGCTGTCAGAAGGCATTCGATGACCTAAAGCAGGCCATGTGCACTGCACCTATTCTCAAGAGTCCAGACTACTCCAAACTTTTCATTGTCCAAACAGATGCTTCTGAGTTGGGTGTGGGAGCTGTTCTATCTCAGCTGAATATTGATGGTCATGACCAGCCCATTGCTTTTATAAGTAGAAG
This sequence comes from Lissotriton helveticus, assembly GCF_964261635.1. Lineage (NCBI taxonomy): Eukaryota > Metazoa > Chordata > Amphibia > Caudata > Salamandridae > Lissotriton > Lissotriton helveticus. The sequence goes on along the minus strand of NW_027611692.1, from coordinate 656,035 downwards.
GCTGACCCCTAGAAAGAAACGTTGGTCAGCTATTGAGAGGGAGGCCTTTGCTGTGGTTTGGGTCCTGAAGAAGTTGAGGCCATACTTGTTTGGTACTCACTTCAAGATTCAGACCGACCATAAGCCCCTCTTATGGCTAAATCAAATGAAGGGTGAAAACCCCAAACTTCTTAGGTGGTCCATTTCCCTACAGGGGATGGACTTTACAGTGGAGCACCGCCCAGGGACTGACCATGGTAATGCAGATGGTCTCTCCAGGTACTTCCACTTAGAACAAGAAGACTCACCTGGTCAAGGTTAGTTTAATGTCCCTAAGTTTGGGGGGGGGGGGGTTATGTAGGAGAGTGGGGTCTGCAATCCCATGGCCACCCCAGATTTTTGCTTTTTGCTTCACTGGTTTACGACTTTCCCTGGCTGCGGGCCTGCTAATCAGACCCACAGCCTAGCTGTTCTCTCTCCAAATTGACAACCATGTACCTTAGGTGCATTTACCAATTGGTACTGGGCCACCTTATCAGTCCCTGTACAGTATACCTTAGGTATCCAGGGCATAGGTGTACCCAGGGCCTACCAGGGGCTCAAGCATGTATTATGCCACCCCTGGCTGGCCATCTAAACAGACACAACTGGCTGCACGACAGCTGGGGCAAGGTGGTGTAATCACCCTTTGCTTTAGATATAGTTCCCTATATCTAAACCTAAAATGGACACATATATTCCTATCAGTCACTCCTATGGAAGGCCTTATCAATCCTGAAGGCAGAATGTTGGAATTATGTGAGATGGTGCTCTGGCATGAGCTGAGCCCGTTTGCAGCTTGCGGAACCAAGTCCTAATAGCTGTTCCATGATAACGCTATACCATATACTCTTAAGTGCATTATAATCCTCACGGTTAAATGCTAACTCTGGTATAACATTATCAAAATATGTCGAGTAAGGTGTCATACGAATTGGAATACTACCCCCTCGCCAATTCTGGCGACGGGGGTAGCATTCCACCCTTCTAGAGGGACACGACATGTATGTAACTGTGAACCCCGGTTAAAGTTAACTCGAGCCTTGGCATCACATAATGGATGCTGCCACCACAGACACAAGTCTGACCTCCTGCTGCTGGGAGTCCTTCCAGCGAGGGAGGCTTGGACAAAGGGTTTCCTGCCTTGGGAGGTGCTAGCACCACCCCAGACAGGATTTTGTGTATTAGGTAGGCCCAGGCTGAAAGGAATGAGACATGCCTGGGGCACACAAGGTGCCCTGTGCATATACCGGTTCCAACCAGTTGCTGGGGCACTCCAGCCCCACCTCTGGCGGGAAACTGGACAAAGGATAGGGGGTGTAACCACCCCCCTTCCTGGTCCCACCCAGGGGAGGGACCTAGTCATAGTGCAGCCCCCTTTAGCTGAATAAAGGTAGGAGCTGGTCCCATTCCCAGTTAGATTAATCTTGACAACTTCCATGAAGAAACTCTTGACCTTCAACCTCCTGAACATCAGAAGACTGAAGAATCTCCCCTATGGTCAGGGAGTGACCATCCTGCTTCGCAGGCACCACCAAGCTCCTGTGCGGTTTGCTGTAAGTCCTTCTTTCCAGGAATCCGACGACCCAGCTCAACGAGACCCGGACCTCCAGACCCCTCTGACCTCTACCCACATCCACAGCACAGCTGGGACCCGTGGGTGCGACGAGCAACGTGGAGACGGCCATCTTGAAGAAACCTGCACAGCGCTTCCAGCACGACCCCCGAGGGTTCCTCGAGTGAGTGCATTGGGGACTGAGAATCCCCACACCGACGCAGCTCCTGCACCAAAGACCAGCCCCCCAGCATCCCTGTGATCTGCGTGGGGCCCTTTTGCCTGGGTGCTGCTATTCCTGTTGTCTGGTCACTTGCCGGCTGGCTAGTGACCTCTGAGACGACGACCCGAAGATTTCGACACTGCTAGTCTGTTCCCCCAGACTGGCCCTTGCTTCCTTGTAAAAGAGAAGCACCCTGGACCCTCCTGGTCCACACCAGATGCCATCTTTGTTCCACCGTGTGGCTTGCATTTGCCAAGGCCTGTTGATCAGATCGACGATCCAACACCGCCATCAGCAACAGACTACATGGGACAGCTCGTGTCTCCAGCCTGGTTGTGAAGAGCAGCTCCTGGTCCGCGCAGCTACAGAGAGAAGCGACCCTTCCTCCACCTGATTGCGGCGACAGCCCCTGGTTCCCTCCTGGTTCCAGCACCGTCACTGGCTAGTGACCGAGACTCTGTCCCCTTCCCGTTCAGGACTTCATCTTCCTAGTTCCATCCTTGGAACCACCGGACTCCTCCATCTGGCTGCCTGCCAGCAACATCTTGTTTCAGACATCACCGGGCTCAACGCAGCAAACCCGACACCACTTCAGCCCTATGCACCCGCAGCCTGTGGGTTAGGTAACTAAAGCTTCTAGGTGCTGAAGTCTGTGTTCACTATCCTAGTGCCCAGGTCCACTGTTGTTTTCCCTCCATCCAGCCGGGTTCGTCCGGAATCCGTAACATTGTAAACTGTAGCATCCATAGACGCTGGTACGCATCCCGCGTGAGAGTTTCCACTCTCACGTGAGTCCCGTGGGCCTCCTGCTCCGTACTTACCTAGTCCATAGCGTAGTCCCAGCGATCCTCCAGCCTCTGGATCTCCTTACAGTACTTTCTTTCCTCGCATTCCATTGTTCTAAGTATATGGTTTGTCGTGCCCCTAATGCACACGTGTAAATATTGTGCGAAATCGTATTTCCTTCTTAGTATTGTCATGTGCTTAGCCCTCCGATCTTATAAAGAGTTCAGAGGTGTTGTTATTAATAAATATATTGTTTATTTTCATAACAACCTGTGTGGTGTCCTTTCATTTGGTATTCAAGGGGTTACATTGTGGTAAAACAGCTGACTTCACATGCCAAAAGAGTTTAGCCTCAGACTGCTTTGTCCATGCTACCATTAGGATAGCTGGTCTATAAGGTTGACTTACAACCAATCACCATAAGGGTTGTTTGGACTGATACAAGGTGGTCACTAGAACTAGTGAACATCATATATCAGGCCAACTTCTCACATTGGTGGCAGCTGTTGGGATTTGAGCTTGTTGTTGTTTTTACCACGTATAATCTTGAAATATCATTTGAAAGATCACATCAGGTACTCTAGGTACATATAACAAGCTTAGAAATACTCTGAGTTCTACTAAACCAGCTGTTGTAGTAGAAAGGGCCTAGCACACCCTGACTACAACTCTTAGCAAGGGATCAGTAGGAAAACCCATAGTGTAGGTAGGTGCATCACTTACACCACACTAGAAGCATGTCCACCCATTGAGAGACTTCAGAGACTCCCCTAGTGGTTAGTGACCCTCCACAGGTCCTTTCCAGATATGCAGCTCTCAGTTTCCATGAGATGAGACAATTGTGTACCTCCAGGAAATTGAAACAGGGTTCTAACCCTACCACTCCTTTTCTGTTAGGTCTCTTAGAGACTTATGATGCTGGAAAGGCTTCTCATACAGATGGGAACATGCCCCACTTAGAGGGTACCCTTGGTGATCCAGACCTCCCTGAAACAGAGAATGTAGAGGAGGAGGAGGATGAAGAGGGTCTCTCTGGGGATGAGGAAGACAAAGGTCCTGAGCTAGTCAGCAGACTTACTAGGGCCAACTTAGACCTACATAGGGAAGGATCTGGGGGACCCCCAGTACTGACCCTAAGCAGGCCTAACTTTGGAGTTAGAAGAGATAGGTCTCATTCTAGGGACTCCAATAGATCTGTGCACTCTCATGCCTCTTCCCAGAGGAGAATGACTTCTCCCCAGAGGAGAATGACTTCCACCCAGAGAAGAGAAAATGAAGCAAGGATGAAACAGGCTAATCTAAGGATCCAGAGGGAAGAACTTGCCCTTGCCAAGGAGAAGCTTGCCTTTGCTAGAGAGCAACAGTTGAGTGGGGCAGTCCCCACTGGTGGCAGCATTATCCCTAAGGATAAAGACAGGAGTTTTGATACTAGACACCTGAGTAAAATAGTGCCCCCCTATAAACAAGGGGATGACATCCACAAATGGATGACTGCTTTGGAGAGGGCCTGCACTGTCCAGTGCATCCCCCAGAGTCAGTGGGCAGCTATATTGTGGCTCTCCTTTGAAGGTAAAGGTAGAGATAAGCTCCTCACTACTAGAGCTGAGGATGCTAACAATTACCAAGTCCTGAAGAATACACTGATTGATGGGTTTGGCTTAACAACTGAACAGTACAGGTTGCTGTTCAGAGACACCCAGAAAATTCAGTCTCAGGATTGGGCTGACTTTGTTGATTGTGCCACTAAGGCTTTTGAAGGCTGGTTACTGGGAAGTAAAGTTACTGATTACACAGGATTGTATAATCTAATTATGAGAGAACAAATCTTAAATAATTGTCAAAATCAGTTGTTGCATCAGCACCTTATTGACTCAGATCTGACCTCTCCCCAAGAATTGGGAAAGAAGGCAGACAGATGGGTCAGGACAAGGGTCAAGCAGCAGAACCAGGGTGGTGGCCAGAAGAAATCAGACTCCAAGGGTAATGAGAATAAGCAAAATGACCAGAAGTCTTCAACAGGGCCCCAACAATCTAAAGAGGGTGGGTCCCAGAATTCCCAGAATTCCCAAAAGAAGAAGAATAATGGTCAGAAGAAACCATGGTGCCAATACTGTAAAAGTAATACTCACTGGTTTAGTGAGTGCACCAAGAAAGGCCCAACTCCTACCACTACTGCCCCTAAGGCATCTGCACCCCCTAGTACAATTAGTAGTGGTAGTAATCCTCCCAAGGCTTTAGTGGGGTTAACCCTGGGAACTGAGGCGGGTTCTGACTTAGTCAGGACACCGACTCAGGCTGTTCTTGTTTGTACTGGGGACATGGATATGACCCCTACAATAAGTCCCAGTACTCTGGGCAAGTACAGGCAAACGCCTTTGATCAATCGAAAATTGGCTCAGGCCTACAGGGACACTTGTGCCAGTGTCACTATGGTGACACCAAACTTTGTGGACCCTGACCAGGTAATACTAGGTTCAGACTACCTATTGAACAATGCTAGCAATGCCACTACCTCCCATAGTATGGCACTTGTTAATTTCTCCTGGGGAGGGGTAAATGGCCTCAAAAGGGTTGTTGTTAGTTCAGACCTCCCAGTGGACTGTCTTTTGGGCAATGATTTGGAATCCTCCTTATGGTCAGATGTGGAGTATAGGACTCATGTGGAAATGTTAGGTTTATCAGCACATGTCCTTGCTGTGACTAGGTCACAGGCCAAGAAATGCCCAGCTGAACTAGTGCTGGATCCTGGAAGAATGGACGAGACACTACCCAAGAGAAAGAGCAGTAGGGGTAAGGTTGACCCTTCCCCCCTGCCTCAGGTAGAGGATCAGCTCTCTCGGGAGACTGACCCCAAGACCCCAGAAGGAACTGTCCTAGAAGAGCTTGAACCTGAACAGGTTGAGTTTCTTGGGACAGGGGGACCTTCCAGGGCAGACTTGAGGCAGGCACAGTTAGACTGTTCCTCTCTTGAACCCCTCAGACAGCAGGCTGCTGCTGAGGCTGCAGGGAATGCTACAGGTGCCCATAAGGTTTATTGGGACGATATTTGATATTTGATATTTGAAGGGGTATTTCTAAAGAGCACGTTCGCTCCGAAGGGAGCATCATGGCGCTCAAAATCCTAAGGGCCCAGTCGTGGAGGCAGACGGAGGCTAGATGGACTCCTATACTCTGAGGCAAGAGACCCCAAGCCTGGTGCTACCAGGAGGCTGGTGGAAGGAGTGTGGTGTAAATTACAAATTCACCACACCCTATCACCCACAATGCAATGGGCTTGTTGAAAGATTCAACAAGACCCTCAAAGGGATGATAAAAGGGTTACCTGAAAAGCTTAGGCGAAGATGGGACATCCTTTTACCCTGCCTTCTGTTTGCTTACAGAGAGGTCCCACAGAAGGGGGTTGGTTACAGCCCTTTTGAGCTTTTGTTTGTACATCCTGTAAGAGGACCCCTATGTCTTGTGAAGGAAGGATGGGAGTTACCTCTCAAAAAGCCTAAACTTGACATAGTGGACTATGTACTTGGTCTCCGCTCCAGGATGGCAGAGTACATGGAGAAGGCATCTAAAAACCTGGAGGCCAGCCAAGAACTTCAAAAAGCTTGGCATGACCAAAAGGCTGTCCTAACTGTTTACCATGCAGGACAGAAGGTGTGGGTGTTGGAGCCAGTGGCCCCAACAGCTCTCCAAGACAAATGGTCTGGGCCCCACATCATCATTGAGCAAAAGGGAGAAGTCACCTACTTGGTGGACATGGGAACTCCCAGGAGCCCTCACAGAGTACTTCATGTAAATAGGCTCAAAGCATTTGTTGACAGGGAGGACATGGGCTTGCTCATGGCCACAGATGAGGGACAGGAGGAAGAGAGTGACCCTCTCCCAGACCTGCTCACTCAGAACTCTGATGATGGGTCAGTAGATGGTGTAGTCTTTTCTGACAGCCTCTCTGAGCATCAGCAAAAGGATTGTAAGCAAGTCCTTCAATCCTTCAGACAAATGTTTTCTCTGACCCCCAGTCAGACAAACTGGTGCACACATGAGGTGGACACTGGAGACAGTCTGCCTATAAAGAGTAAAATCTACAGGCAACCTGACCAAGTCAGGGACTGCATAAAAACTGAAGTACAAAAGATGTTGGAATTGGGAGTCATTGAACCCTCAGAGAGCCCTTGGGCTAGTCCTGTAGTTCTAGTGCCTAAACCTCACACCCAGGATGGTAAGAGAGAGATGAGGTTTTGTGTAGACTACAGGGGTCTCAATGCTGTCACTAAGACAGATGCCCATCCAATACCTAGGGCAGATGAACTGATAGATAAGTTGGCTTCTGCAACTTTCTTAAGTACATTTGACCTAACAGCTGGTTATTGGCAAATCAGGTTAGCTGAGGATGCCAAGGCCAAGACAGCATTTTCTACCCCAGGAGGTCATTACCAATTTGTGGTGATGCCCTTTGGTTTGAAAAATACACCTGCCACTTTTCAAAGGTTGGGGAACCAAGTTCTCACTGGGTTGGATGAATTTTGTGCAGCATATCTAGATGATATTGCTGTCTTTAGCTCCACCTGGGAGGATCACCTGATCCACCTAAGGAAAGTTTTAGAGGCCCTGCAAAAGGCAGGCCTCACTATCAAGGCTACTAAGTGCCAGATAGGGCAGAGTCAAGTTGTATACTTGGCCACCTTGTAGGTGGAGGCTAAGTTCAACCTCTGGAGAGCAAGATACAGCCCATAAAGGACTGGGCTCCTCCAACCACCCAGACACAGGTCAGAGCTTTCTTGGGCCTGTCTGGTTTCTATAGGAAATTTGTCAGAAATTATGGAACCATTGCGACTCCACTTAATGACCTGACAAGTAAGAAAATGCCAAAGAAAGTTCAGTGGACAGTTAGCTGTCAGAAGGCATTCGATGACCTAAAGCAGGCCATGTGCACTGCACCTATTCTCAAGAGTCCAGACTACTCCAAACTTTTCATTGTCCAAACAGATGCTTCTGAGTTGGGTGTGGGAGCTGTTCTATCTCAGCTGAATATTGATGGTCATGACCAGCCCATTGCTTTTATAAGTAGAAGGCTGACCCCTAGAGAGAAACGTTGGTCAGCTATTGAGAGGGAGGCCTTTGCTGTGGTTTGGGCCCTGAAGAAGTTGAGGCCATACTTGTTTGGTACTCACTTCAAGATTCAGACCGACCATAAGCCCCTCTTATGGCTAAATCAAATGAAGGGTGAAAACCCCAAACTTCTTAGGTGGTCCATTTCCCTACAGGGGATGGACTTTACAGTGGAGCACCGCCCAGGGACTGACCATGATAATTCAGATGGTCTCTCCAGGTACTTCCACTTAGAACAAGAAGACTCACCTGGTCAAGGTTAGTTTAATGTCCCTAAGTTTGGGGGGGGGGGGTTATGTAGGAGAGTGGGGTCTGCGCTCCCATGGCCACCCCAGATTTTTGCTTTTTGCTTCACTGGTTTACGACTTTCCCTGGCTGTGGGCCTGCTAATCAGACCCACAGCCTAGCTGTTCTCTCTCTAAATTGACAACCATGTACCTTAGGTGCATTTACCAATTGGTACTGGGCCACCTTATCAGTCCCTGTACAGTATACCTTAGGTATCCAGGGCATAGGTGTACCCAGGGCCTACCAGGGGCTGAAGCATGTATTATGCCACCCCTGGCTGGCCATCTAAACAGACACAACTGACTGCACGACAGCTGGGGCAAGGTGGTGTAATCACCCTTTGCTTTAGATATAGTTCCCTATATCTAAACCTAAAATGGACACATATATTCCTATCAGACACTCCTATGGAAGGCCTTATCAATCCTGAAGGCAGAGTGCTTGGAATTATGTGAGATGGTGCTCTGGCATGAGCTGAGCCCGTTTGCAGCTTGCGGAACCAAGTCCTAATAGCTGTTCCATGATAACGCTATACCATATACTCTTAAGTGCATTATAATCCTCGCGGTTAAATGCTAACTCTGGTATAACATTATCAAAACATGTCGAGTAAGGTGTCATATGAATTGGAATACTACCCCCTCGCCAATTCTGGCGACGGGGGTAGCATTCCACCCTTCTAGAGGGACACGACATGTATGTAACTGTGAACCCCGGTTAAAGTTAACTCGAGCCTTGGCATCACAAAATGGATGCTGCCACCACAGACACAAGTCTGACCTCCTGCTGCTGGGAGTCCTTCCAGCGAGGGAGGCTTGGACAAAGGGTTTCCTGCCTTGGGAGGTGCTAGCACCACCCCAGACAGGATTTTGTGTATTAGGTAGGCCCAGGCTGAAAGGAATGAGACATGCCTGGGGCACACAAGGTGCCCTGTGCATACACCGGTTCCAACCAGTTGCTGGGGCACTCCAGCCCCAGCTCTGGAGGGAAACTGGACAAAGGATAGGGGGTGTAACCACCCCCCTTCCTGGTCCCACCCAGGGGAGGGACCTAGTCGTAGTGCAGCCCCCTTTAGCTGAATAAAGGTAGGAGCTGGTCCCATTCCCAGTTAGAATAATCTTGACAACTTCCACGAAGAAACTCTTGACCTTCGACCTCCTGAACATCAGAAGACTGAAGAATCTCCCCTATGGTCAGGGAGTGACCATCCTGCTTTGCAGGCACCACCAAGCTCCTGTGCGGTTTGCTGTAAGTCCTTCCTTCCAGGAATCCGACGACCCAGCTCAACGAGACCCGGATCTCCAGACCCCTCTGACCTCTACCCACATTCACAGCACAGCTGGGACCCGTGGGTGCGACGAGCAACGTGGAGACGGCCATCTTGAGAAAACCTGCACAGCGCTTCCAGCACGACCACCGAGGGTTCCTCGAGTGAGTGCATTGGGGACTGAGAAGCCCCACACCGACGCAGCTCCTGCACCAAAGACCAGCCCCCCAGCATCCCCGTGATCTGCGTGGGGCCCTTTTGCCTGGGTGCTGCTAATCCTGTTGTCTGGTCACTTGCCGGCTGGCTAGTGACCTCTGAGATGACGACCCGAAGATTTCGACACTGCTAGTCTGGTCCCCCAGACTGGCCCTTGCTTCCTTGTAAAAGAGAGCACCCTGGACCCTCCTGGTCCACAACAGACTCCATCTTTTTCCACCGCGTGGCTTGCATTTGCCAAGGCCTGTTGACCAGATCGACGATCCAACACCACCATCAGCAGCAGACTACGTGGGACAGCTCGTGCCTCCAGCCTGGTCGTGAAGAGCAGCTCCTGGTACGCGCAGCTACAGAGAGAAGCGACCCTTCCTCCACCTGAACGCGGCGACAGCCCCTGGTTCCCTCCTGGTTCCAGCACCGTCACTGGCTAGTGACCGAGACTCTGTCCCCTTCCCTTTCAGGACTTCTCCTTCCTAGTTCCATCCTTGGAACCACCGGACTCCTCCATCTGGCTGCCTGCCTGCAACGTCTTGTTTCAGGCATCACCGGGATCAACGCAGCAAACCCGACACCACTTCAGCCCTATGCACCCGCAGCCTGTGGGTTAGGTAACTAAAGCTTCTAGGTGCTGAAGTCTGTGTTCACTATTCTAGGGTCCAGGTCCACTGTTGTTTTCCCTCCATCCAGCCGGGTTCATCCGGAATCCGTAACATTGTAAACTGTAGCATCCATAGACGTTGGTACGCATCCCACGTGAGAGTTTCCACTCTGCACGTGAGTCCCGTGGGCCTCCTGCTCCGTACTTACCTAGTCTGTAGCGTAGTCCCAGCGATCCTCCAGCCTCTGGATCTCCTTACAGTACTTTCTTTCCTCGCATTCCATTGTTCTTAGTATATGGTTTGTCGTGCCCCTAAGGCACACGTGTAAATATTGTGCGAACTCGTATTTCCTTCTTAGTATTGTCATGTGCTTAGCCCTCTGATCTCATAAAGAGTTCAGAGGTGTTGTTATTAATAAATATATTGTTTATTTTCATAACAACCTGTGTGGTGTCCTTTCATTTGGTATTCAAGGGGTTATATTGTGGTAAAACAGCTGGCTTCACATGCCAAAAGAGTTTAGCCTAAGACTGCTTTGTCCATGCTACCATTAGGATAGCTGGTCTATAAGGTTGACTTACAACCAATCACCATAAGGGTTGTTTGGACTGATACAAGGTGGTCACTAGAACTAGTGAACATCATATATCAGGCCAACTTCTCACAGTTAGGAGCTAACCACACTCTCACGCACAGGGTATATCAACAATCTGTCAAATGGTTTATTTGCACAACTACGGTATTGAGAATTGCTGTCACCTTTTTTATTGAATTTGCCTCTTACACTTGGACTATTTCCCGATCATGGTGATGTGGGTTTCCACTGTGTGAGCTGCACTTGATGTGACAGGTAATCACGTCATGGCCAGTTGTTTTAAATGTCAAACCATGATGTATGTATCATCCGTATCCCTTGTATACTTCCCCAGCTCTGAGGAAGTCGCAGAAAGATTGTTCCACATGCGACGAAACGCGTGCCGGCTGGTTTGCTTGAAAATTAAGACTGAATATTTCTCGAGTCTTCAGAAGATAATTTTTGTATCTGTTGGCTTTCATATTGTACTTCATGTGTTTATATTGACATACTGTTTACTTAATATTATGTATGCCTATGTCAGTGATCAAGGTTTTCCTTATGTGACGGAAGAAATGAAGTGCAATCTTGCTATCGAATGATGATGTACCAATTTCTTTATTGAAAGTCAAGAGGTTAGGTTTGGACAATTGTCTCTGTATTTTTGTTCTGTATATGCTACTCTTTTCTTAACTAGTTTGATATCGGTGTTTTGCAGACCCTGGGGCTGAATTACTATGTAATAAGCACCAGTGGTTCTGCAAATGCACCTTCGTTCTACAGCTATTTTTCAATCGAAATTCTTACTCTGATCACCGCTGTACAGTGTTGTTTTTATGATCTTTACAGTTATTAGATTTATTTCTTACGTTCGCATATTTTCAGCATTATATTTCTAGCATTTGCAATGTTACTATTTTGTTTGTCCCCAACATCCACGGTGCAGGGTTGCACATTTGTGTATGCTGTTAAGATATTTGGCTTGTTTCGTCACCATTCACTGGGTACTGGGTGAAATGCTGCACTAGCCTAGGCATTAGCTCAAAGCATAGTTTAGTCGAATGCGGCAGACTCTTTTTTGTGACTCTGGATTTGTACGCTAACACCGTTTATTATGTCTTTTTCTGTGTTTTTACTAGTTTCGTAAGAGTATTCATAGCAGTTCGTGTAGGGTACAGTAGCTGATTTGGGCAAGCGTGCTCCACGCACCAGTTGTGAGACAAATACACCGAGCATGTTTCCACTGTTAGACAGGTTTATTCTTGGATGTGGCTGCTGTCTGGAAATGATAAATATTTCCTTTATTGTCATCTTTGGATTCAGTTTCGAAGTATTTTCATCAGTGGCATGTTTGGCCTTTGGTGTTTTACTTGCATTGCTGACATTTCCTGTGATTGACTAACTTGCATGCTCTTGTCTACTAATGGATATAAAGTGCACTTTGTTTCTGTTGTTCACTGGCCCTCTACTAGGTTGGTCTTTTAAAAAATGCGTGAACAGACCACGTACCAGAAAAAAGCATATTCAGTGTCTACACAGCGGTATGAGAAATGCAACTACTCTGGAGGCTCCTTCTCAGTACTTACAGTATATTAACACGATGCAATAGGTCTCGCATTCTCGCGAGTTTGAGCTATTGGCATTGTACATGACAATGTGTTTATTTATGTTTTGGCTTTTAAAACATAAATAAAACGCATTGTCATTTACACAATGACAATAGCTTAAACTTGCGTATATGCGAGACCTATTGCATTGCAATTGCTTGTTATTATGGCCAGTCGTCCCGCCATATATAGGGGGAGTCGGATCTAGCGATCCACCTGCTTGTTAAGATCAGCCATTGCCAGTACATAATTGAGATGTAGAATTTGTTCCTTGTCATCCAAGTAATTTGCACCATCCACAGCCCACTTCAGGGTACATTCTGCTGGTGGTGGGTGAGCCACTTCCGTCAGTGGAAACAGTTCTGACTTAGCCCAGTTTATGCGGTGGTCATAAAGTTCACCAGTAGCGCATACGTGGGGGGAGGTTGAGATGGGGGTCCTGAATTAATTGCTCCCGCCTCCCAGCTGCTCCTCCCTCCCACAGCCCCTCATATGGAGGCCGCGCGGCGGCCGTGCCGCTGGCGCGCCGAAGGTAAGCCCGTCTGCGCCCGTCCACGCCTGGACCGCACCCAGTACTAGAACCCCTGGCCACTGCCGGAGCCAGGGTACCTGACTGAGATATGACACCGCCGCCCTCAGCACACTCAACACCGGACGACCAACCGCCTGCTACCGAGCTACCCCGAAACGCACCCACGGACCCTTCACCTGCCTAGCCTGCAAATTCCCCTGCCTCCGATCCTGCACCCCGCCCGCCGGACTTAACATCAACAACAACCACCTCAAGTGCATCCTCCTCAACACCCGCTCCGTCCACAAGCATGTCATCTAACTCTGGGACCTCCTAGACACAACAGCACCGGACGTCGCCTTCCTCACGGAAACCTGGATGAACGCCTCCTCAGCCCCCAACATCGCCATAGCGATCCCGGACGGCTACAAGATCACCCGGAAGGACCGCGTCAACCAAACCAGAGGAAGATTCGGCATCATCTACAGGAACACCATCAGCGTCACGACCAACGCCGAAGACACACTCTCCACCGCCGAGCACCTACACTTCCAGATCCACACCGACCCCAAACCACACTCAGAGGGACCCTCATCTATAGACCCCCGGGCCCGCACACACAATTCAGCGAAACAACCGCCGAATTCGTCAGCCCGCACGCACTAACCTCACCAGAATACATCCTCCTAGGGCACCTTAACTTCCACCTGGAGAACAACAACGACAACAACACCACCACCCTGCTCGACAACCTTGCCAACCTCGGACCCAAGCAACTGGTGAACACTCCCACCCACTACGCCGGCCACACGCTGGACCCAATCTTCTAGATAGAAACCACGTCTCCTTCAGATACTCCACCGGACTACACTGGACCGACCACAGCTGCATCCATTTCACCTACAAAAAGACCACATCCCACCACCGTACGCTACAGATCCCCCGCAGATGCTGGAGCAAAGTCACCGCAGACCAGCTAACCACATCACTGAGCCAGAACCCACCAGCCGACACCTCTGACACCAACAACGCAGCTCACAATCTCGCACAGTGGAACACCAACTGCGCCGACAACCTTGCTCCACTGAAGAACCCCCCAGGCAAGACCAGCAACAGCAAAACCACATGGTTCACCGACGCCCTCAAAGACTCAAAGAAATCATGCCGCACTCTCGAAAAAACCTGGTGCCACGAACAGAAGACAGAAAACATGACAGCCCTCAAGAACGCCACTCGGGAACACCACCAGCTGATCCGCACCACCAAAAGGACATCGTTCAAAGAGCGGCTGGACAACAACCCCCACAACAGCAAGGAACTCTTCAGCATCGTAAAAGAGCTCTCCAACCCCAGCAACAACGACATCACACCGTCGCAAGACCTCTGCAACTCCCTCGTCACGTTCTTCTACCTCAAGATCGCAGATATACACAACAGCTTTGACCCCCAGACTCTGCCTCCAATCACCAAACCAACGACCCCCACCACCACCCTAAGCGACTGGACCCCCATCAGCACAGAAGACACCACCCACGTCATGAACACCAGTCACTCTGGCTCTACCTCTGACCCATGCCCCATCACATCTACAACAAAGCTGACACCATCATCGCACCCCACCTCCGGAACGTCATAAACAACTCCTTTGCATCAGCCACCTTCCCAGAGAGCTGGAAGCACGCAGAGATCAACGCCCTTTTGAAAAAACCCACAGCTGACCCCAAAGACCTCAAGCACTTCCGCCCCATCTCTCTTCTTCCCTTCCTGGCTAAAGTCATCGAGAAGACCGTCAATAAACAGCTGACCGCATTCCTCGAGGCAAACAACTCGCTCGACCCATCCCAATCCGGATTTCGAGCCAACCACAGCACCAAGACAGCCCTCATCGCAGCCACCGGCGACATCAAGACCCTGATGGACAACGGGCAGACAACCGCCCTCATCCTCCTAGACCCCTTGGCCGCCTTTGATACCGTCTGCCACCGCACCCTAATAACCCGCCTCTACAACACTGGGATCCAAGGAAAAGCACTGGACTGGATCACCTCGTTCCTCTAGAGCCTCCCGCCGTTCCGCTCCACGGTCACCAAGATCCTCTGTGGCGTACCCCAAGGCTCCTCGCTCAGACCAACCCTCTTCAATATCTACATGAGCCCCCTCGCCGCCATCGCACGCAAACACAACCTCAACATCATCTCCTATGCCGACGACACCCAGCTGATACTCTCCCTCACCAAAGACCCAACCACCGCCAAAACCAACCTCCAGGAAGGAATGAAAGACGTCGTGGAATGGATGAAGCTCAGTTGGCTGAAACTGAACTCTGACAAGACGGAGGTCCTCATCCTCGGACAATCCCCATCCGCCTGGGACGACTCCTGGTGGCCCACAGCTCTGGGCACCGCACCCACACCCACACCCACAGACCACACACGCAACCTGGGAT
Source organism: Lissotriton helveticus (assembly GCF_964261635.1). Lineage (NCBI taxonomy): Eukaryota > Metazoa > Chordata > Amphibia > Caudata > Salamandridae > Lissotriton > Lissotriton helveticus. The sequence continues at coordinate 640,842 of NW_027611692.1, read as the reverse complement.
TCATCCTGGACTTCTCCCTCACGATGACCAAACAAGTCAATGCCATCTCATCCTCATGCTTCAACACCCTGCGCATGCTCCTAAAGATCTTCCAGTGGATCCCCACAGAAACCAGAAAGATGGTCACCCAGGCCCTCGTCACCAGCCGACTGGACTACGGGAACGCCCTTTATGCAGGAACCACAGCCACACTTCAGAAACGACTTCAGCGCATACAGAACGCCTCCGCACGACTCATCCTCGACATCCCTCGCCACAGCCACATATCTGCCCACCTGAGAAACCTGCACTTGCTCCCCGTCAGCAAGAGGATCACGTTCAGGCTCCTCACCCACGCACACAAAACGCTCCACAACATGGGCCCCGAATACCTGAACAACCGCCTCTCATTCTACACTCCTACCCGCCAGCTCCGCTCTGCCAGCCGCGCCCTCGCAACCGTCCCACGGATTCGCAGAGCCACCACCGGAGGAAGATCGTTCTCCTACCTGGCCGCAAAGACATGGAACTCCCTCCCCGCACACCTACGACTGACCAAGGATCATCTCACCTTCAGGAAACACCTCAAGATCTGGCTATTTGAGCAGTAGCGGCCCCCCTCTCCCTTCAGCGCCTTGAGACCCTCGCGGGTGAGTAGCTCGCTCTATAAATGTATTGATTGATTGATGATGCAGAAGATGTTCCTGCATCGCCTGGACCAGGGGATCCATGGACATAATGAAAAGGAGGGGTGACAATGACATCCCTGGATAGTGCTGTGCAGAATCAGAAATGCATCCGACAGGGCGCCGTTCACCCGTATCCGAGCCACTGGGTTGGTATATAAGAGCCTGATCAGTGCGGTGAACAGGGGGATACCAAGTTTACCCAGAATGACCCTGAGGAAGGGCTACTCTAGAGAATCAAAGGCCTTTTCTGCGTCTAACAGGGCCACTGCCATGAGGATGGAAGGGGTGATTATATTGAGCACTGCAAAGACTGTTCTAAGATTAAGAGAGGGGGGTCTATGTGGAACAAAGCCGATTGGGCCAGAGAGATAAGCTATTCCATTAACAGGACCAGACAAGTTGCTAGTTCTTTAGCCAATATCTTATTGTCTAAGTTCAACAGTGACAGGGGGTGGTATAAAGCCTGGGACCTTTGCCAGGTTTCAAGATCAGGGTCCGAACCGCTTCGCGAAGTGTGGGAGGCAAGATGCCCTCTGTTATGGCCTTGTTGTATAATGTCAAAAGGTGCACGGCCATCTGTTGTTTAAAAGCTTTATAAAAGCCCCCGTTAAACCATCAAGAAGAGGGGCCTTGGACCCATCTAAAACAGGACAAGGGTTCCTGCGACCCATGTGTCTGAATACTTTATAGGTAGGACGCCCAATGGCAAATATTTGTGTGGGCGGTGAATGTCAGAAGTAGAATCAGTAACAAACTAGATATAGTTATCAAAAAAGGCAATTTTACTGAGTGATAATATTTTCACAAAAAATGTACACATATAAGTGCGCGGTATCCCAAGTGAAAAAGAACCTTATAAAGGGAAAGGGGTGTGACTGAGTGGTAAGAAGGCTTCTATCTACAACAAACGACCACAATACAATATGTTCAGATCATCAATCAGTCCTCTAGAACAAGGCTAAGGGTCTGTGAAGGTGGTTCATTTGTAGACTGCGTTGACAACGTTTCAACCCCACGAGCAAAGAGGGGGACTAATCAGGACCTTATGATATGGAACACCTGGAATAAAGTGATAAGGGAAAATGACATGAACTGACAAAACAGCAACAAGGGAGGTGAATAGCTCAGTTAGCGCCTATTTGAAAAATACCCGAGTTGTGCCATCGGACTGCCAGTGTGCTCAGTGAAAAACACCAGCGGATTGAAGTGGCTCAAGACTGGAGTGAGAAGGAGAAGGAATACTCACCGTGGGGCCCGGCCGGGCACTGTTAGTAAGAGAGAGACAAGCAACGGTTGAGTATAAGAATGACTTTGGATGATAAACTCGGATATACATGATTATCGGAGTTACTCACCTGCGGCGAGGGGGGATAGCAGTCCTGTTTGGTCTTTAGGTAAGGTCCCTCCAATCGTGGTACGGGGTTGGATACTTCCCAACCGGGGAAAGTCCCACCTTGGTCGTAGATATGAAAGGTCAGCACGGGCACGGACAGTAGTCACCTGATTCAGATCTATGTGAAAGGCGATATAGGGAGTGACCATCTCTACACACTTGTTGTTGAAAAGCTGTGTGATGGAGGGGAGGATAAACAACCACAGCCATCTCTCGTGGGTAGGGGGGCTTTAGCTGCTTAATCACGAACAAACACCATCTATGCAAACAATCATACTAATGATGTATAGAGGTATATGATGAAAAGGGCTCTAAAAGTGTACAGTATCCGTGAGCAGCGCAGGCGTTGAGGAGTACAGATCAAGGGATCTATATAGGCCCATTAATTGTATTTATTATGATTAGCTTGCCCGTTGTCCACTTGTGGGCACTATGTTGCTGGTAAAACCATTGGTGGTGAGGCAATTATTCAAAGGGGGAATCAAGGTCCGAGATCGCAAACCTCTGTGTTGTTTTAAGCTAAAAAATGATCACCCCCAGGGCATTGCTCCCAACCCGTGGTTACATCTGTATTAAAAATACTCCCTCCATGGAGTGTAGATATCGGCCTCGCTGGATGCCTGAGTGCAAAGAATATGGAACGGGTCATACATTTCCTCGTGGTGAATCCCCGTGATATACAAGACACTCCCCCACGAGCAGGAATGAGAGGCGTGTAGATGCCTTTGGAAATATGAACTAAAGAGTCTTACCTGATTAAGCAGATATGCCATGTCAGGGGCGGCCGCAGATGTCAGGGGTTGTGAGGACGGAGGACGGAGGGCGGTGAGGCGTCTCTCCTCCGCAGAAGATTCTGCAATGAGTCAATTGCCAGAGCGCGCGCACTTCTCACTAATTAGGAAGCTGAGCCAAAAGGCCCCTTTGGAGTGACGTGCCACCGTCCATTGCGGTGTGGGGATGGCATCAATTCTATATGGAACCCAGAATGAAGGACGCATAGAAAAATGAGTAGCGTTTATAGTAAAAAATTCTTGAGCCATAAGACAATATTTGTATAAGAGAGAGATTTGTTTGGATAGACCGGGATATGGTAGAATAGTATGGGTGAGGCGAGGGGGCATTATGTAAAATAAAAACAACAGAAACACTATGTTTTGTTGTAGATTACAAAACACACATTTCTAAAACATCATCATATACGGGCACATGCATCATTGTCAATTGCAGTCGCAAACGGTGCGAATCGAAATTTTCGTCCGTTTGCGAATGCAATTGACAACATTGGGATGCATCATGTTTTTCGCAATTTTAGAAATCGCAATCATGTTGCGATTTCTAAAATTGCGATTGCATTTAAGAAATCGCAATTTGAGATTTCTTAAATGCAATGCATGAACATTTTAAATTTGCGAATTCGCAAATCGGGAGAGGTAAATTACCATGAAGTTAACCTTCATGGTAATTTGCGGAAACTTTCAAAAATGCACAAAATTGCATTATTTTTTAAAAAAAAAATTTTATTGGTTCAGTTCAAAGTCATGTATACACAGAGAAAATACCGAGACACCAAATATTCGAAAATGCACAAAATTGCATTTTTGAAAGTTTCATTTTACACACACACATGTCCTTGGGGCATGTGTGTGTGAAAAATGCAAAGTTAAATTTCAGGGGTGCAGCGGGGGGTCCTTTGGACCCCCCCTGCACCCTTGAAATTGCATTCTCAATTTGCGATTCGCAAATTTCTAATCGCAAATTGTGAATACCTTCCCATTCATTCCTATGGGCCTCTTGGCCCATAGGAATCAATGGGAAGTGATTCCTTAATTGCGATTCGCAAATTGTGAATCGCAATTAAGGATTTTTAAGAAATCGCAAAAAAAAATGCGATTTCTTAATGCATAGCCTTTTGCGATTTCTTAATTGCGATTCCTTAATTTTCGCAAATAAGAAATCGCAAACGGCAAAAATTATGCATGTGGCCGATAGTTCATATGATGATGACAGCCAGTGTGTTTGCGTAATCACAATCTTGCATATTTCACATATTTGGGTACGTTTGTTTATAAGCAGGTTGTATACAGTTAGTATTTGCTGTACTTCTCAGACAGTGAATCTTCCGCTACAATATTGTGTTCACAGCCTGTGACCAGAGACATCTTATGTTGCTGTTGTCATAATTTACATATTGCACATATCAGAGTACAGCTTTTTTTGACAGGATGTACACACTAAGTATGAATCATACTTGTCAGATAGTAAATCTTCTGCCACATTGTTGGATCCCTATCAGGGAAGAGGGGATGAAAAAGGGGGAAAAAGAGAGCGAGAGAGAGAGAAAGGGTGGTACACGATGATTTGGAATTGTTCATCTGGGCAGTGTATCTAATTGTTCAGAGTGGTCACAAAACCACGCCATTCTTCAACAGTATTGAGTCCACGGGTGATAGAATCCACGGCATTCTAGTCTTCGGAGAATCTCTGTAATATTCCCACCTCTTTCTGTTATGGTGGCCACATCAGTCACCTGCCATTTGATGTCATCAGCAGTGTGGCCCATTGTCTGAAAATGTGTGACCACGGGTGCGTTCAGTACTCCGCATCTTATTCTCCTGCCATGTTGACTGATCCGCATCTTGATTGGATGCGAAGTCTGACCAATATACATCAAATCACAAGGACACCAAATGCAATAAATTACATTTCGAGAGTTACAATTAGAGAAAAAATCAAGTTCCTGTTTCTTGTTAGAGTCCTCGTAGACCTTTGCATCAAATGAAAAAATACAAGCTGTACAATTTCCACATTTGAAGTGACCCTTTATTTGTGGGAGGCCCCACATACTTTCCATAGTTCTCATCTTGCTCCCTGATATACTTGATGTTGAGGAGTGTACCAGAAGATCTTCAATGTTTTTGCCACATTTGAAGGCAAAAGGAGGGTTCAATGTTCGTGATCAAGCACCAGTTTTGGTGAAATTGCTTGCGCACTTTGTTGGTACGGGGGCCAAAGGTGGTAATACAAATTACATTGCTACATGGGGTCTTTTCTTTGGTGGCCATCAGTTCTTCCCTAGGGCAAAGCACGCATGTGTCATAGAGTTTCTCACTATTTTATTCTGGTAGCCTCCACTGATCAATTTTGTTTTAAGAACTAGGGCCTCTGTCATATAGTCTTCTTTGTTAGAGCACTTTGTAGAGCAGTATCTGCTTAGCCTTAAAAATTGACCAAAAGGTAGCCCCTCACGTAGTGCTCTGGGATGGTTGCTTTTATACGAGAGAAGGGTATTCCTTTTGGTGGGGTTTCTATGAAGGCTGGTATATAGTCTACCCTCCTCATGTCCGATGGATAAGCCAAGGAAAGAAATTTCAGATTTTTTTATGGTGGCAGTAAAGGTGAGGAGTTCACTGATAGACAGCTGGTAATTATTTGCGAGTGGATTAGGGTGAAACTCCAAGTTAAATTTCACAAAGAATCTTGTCACCTGAATGTCTGTGTAATAACAGTGGTCATGTTTATGTACATGAATGTATTTATTTATTTTTTAGATGCCCCTGACGAAGGGAGCAATCCCGAAATGCATTGGGCTTTTTTAATAAAGAGAATGTGACATGCGGCAACCATCGTTCCTGTGTCTTTGTGAACATCTCTGCACGGCAGTTGAATGAATAAAATGGATTGAAGAAAAGTTTAAAATGAAATAGAACATGGAATGGAATAAGAGAAGAAAAAGAAAAGAGTATTTAATTGATTTGATTCATTTGGCCTTGTGGCTGTGCTGCCCGTATGGGACCATAAGCTTGGTCCCTTTGTGTTCAGTATAGTCTACCCTCCTCATGTCCGATGGATAAGCCAAGGAAAGATATTTCAGATTTTTTTATAGTGGCAGTAAAGGTGAGGAGTTTTGGGGCGTTGTTGAGGTACAGCACGAAGTCGTGAAAATCGGCTTCACTCCCAGACCAAATCAGGAAAATATTATCAATATACCGCTTCCACACAGAGATGTTGGAACAATATCTATTCTGATGAGACCAGACATATCTGTGTTCAACATGATCCATGTGAATATTCGCAAAGTTTGGAGCAAAAACTGACCCCATCGAAGTGCCAGGTCATTGTTGGTAAAAATTACCTTCGGAAAGAAAATAGTTGTGTTGAAGTGCTATCCTTAATAACGATATGATAAAGTTTGTTGGCACTTGTGTGGGTTGGTAAACAGACATAATATCGATTCCAAAATATCGACTGGACATAATATCGAGGTAAAAATATAGACTAGACAAAATATCGACCAGACATAATATAGACTACAAAAATATCGAGTAATATCGATATTAATAGCCAAAATATCGAATCAAAAATATAGACTAGACATAATATCAACTAGATAGAATATAGACAACAAAAAAATCGAAAATAAGGTAAGTTTTAATAATTTGTAATAATTGTGTAATATAAATCTGTAGCGGGTTGTGGGTTTATAGGGGAATAGGGTGGGAAGTAATTTAATTATAATTAAATCTGTAATATAATTGTAATTGTTAATTAATTATTAATTGTTAATTAATTAAAATATAATTGGTAATTAATAATACTTGATTAATTGATCAATAATTCATTTTTAGTAAATTATTTTCTGTAGCGGGTTGTGGGTTTATAGGGGAATAGGGTGGGAAGTAATTTAATTATAATTAATTAATTATGTAAATTAATATTAATTGTTAATTATTAATTGGTAAATAATTAAAATATAATTGGTAATTAATAATAATGATTAACTGATAAATAATTAATTTTTAGTAAATTATTTTCTGTAGTGGGTTGTGGTTTTATAGGGGAATACAGTGGGAAGTAATTTAATTATATTTAATTAATTATGTAAATTAATAATAATTGTTAATTAATTATTAATTGGTAATTAATTAAAATATAATTGGTAATTAATTTTAAATATTTAATTGATAAATAATTAATATTTAGTAAATTATTTTCTGTAGTGGGTTGTGAGTTTATAGGGGGATAGGGTGGGAAGTAATTTAATAATAATTAATTAATTATGTAAATTAATTAAAATTGTTAATTAATTAATAATTGTCCATTAAATAAAATGTAATTGGTAAATAAAAGTAATAGGTATTGGAAATTAAATTGAATTGGTAATAATATTTATATTAATTATATTTATTTATGAAGTTTTTACTTTTTCTACTGTTGCACCCACTGGAGTGGGAATAGTAATGTTTACCCCTACGCTATCCATCGCTTTCCCCACTGTTGCACCCACTGGTGTGGGAATAGTAAATTTTACCACAACGCTATCCAACGCTTTCCCTACTGTTGCTCCCACTGGAGTGGGAATAGTAATTGTTACCCCTACGCTATTCAACGCTTTCCCTACTGTTGCACTCTTTGGAGTTGGAATTGTAATTTTTACCCCTACGCTATCCAACGCTTTACCTACTGTTGCACCCACTGGAGTGGGAATAGTAAATTTTACCCCTACGCTATCCAACGCTTTTGCTACTTTTGAACTCACTAGAGTTGTTACAATAAATTTGAACCATTTTGCTATGTTACGGTAAAAATATTATATATGTTTAATAATATGTTTATATATATATATATATATATATATATATATATATATATATGTATTATTTTTGTTATATATTTTTTTAATTTACATTAATTATTTATTAATATTACATTTATTTAATAATTTTAACTAAGTTTATATTAAATATATTTATTATTATATTAGTTTTAACTTAATTTAAAGACATTTTAAAAAACGATATTTTGACAGTCTATATTTTTGTAACTCGATATTTTTGAGTCAATATTTTAGTACTTACCTGTTTGAAGATAGGCAGTCGATATTTTGTCCCTCGATATTTTATCCTCGATATTATTGTATCTCGATATTTTTGTGGTCGATATAATGTCAGTGACCCGTGTGGGTTGTGTGCATGTGTCTAGGAAATTCTTTATTAGCATGATGCTCTCCTCCTGTGGGATGTTTGTGTACAATGTATTGATAGCCAATGTAGCAAGCCCAACTGTGTTGATGCTGAAGGGCATACCTTCAACCAGGTTTCTCATAAACGTGCTGTCTCTCACATAGGGTTCTTATATATGTACAAAGTCTTTGAGAAAGAAATATATGTATTGGACAATTGGTTTGAGAGCTGACCCACAGCCTGATAGTATTGGGCAACCTGCTGGATTGGTGACACTTTTATGTATTTTGGGATAGGTGTATAAGACTGGGGTCTGTGGTGTCTCAAAGCTGAGGTATTCAAATTCTTTCTTTGTTAAGAATCCCTGTTCTTTGCCCTCAGTGGTCACTTTTAAAATTTCATTGTTAATAGTTGAGAGGGGATTTAATGTAAATTTCCTGAAAAGTTTGGGGTCTGCAATCTGTTTGTTAACCCCTTCGACGCGCATGACAAGGTCAGCTCGTCATGGGCGTTACCTGCGCTATGCGCACGACGAGCTGACCTTGTCACATAACGCGCAATTTTCAAAATCGTAGCACGCAGCGGGAAAACCGCTAGCGCGCATGCGGTTAATATCAGTGTCATACTCTGCACGATCTTGGATAACAATCCCACCCTCTTTATCTGCTGGTTTTAGGATTATTTAAGGATGGTTTTTTAGATTTTTTAGTGCGTCCAACTTCAGCAGGGAGCCAGACAGGGGGACCCACAAGGCCCTCAGAAACCGTTGCCTCCACAGGAGAAGCAGTCTTCTGACAGTCCCAGGCACTTTATCCTCGTTGCAATGGATTCCTAAGGCAGTGGTTCTGATGCCAAGGATACAGCATGCTGAAAATGTTCAAGGGGGGTGTGGATACGATGTGGTAGAAGGAGGTCTTCTTGCAGCTGCTCCCTGGTCTGCAGGTTTGGTGAGGTGATCCTGGCTACACGAGTCAATGTCCATTGAGGTCTTCATGGGCCTGGTAGAAGTCCAGTGCCATGAACTGCCAGCTGTTCTGTGTCACTGCCACAGCCAAATCCTTCCCTGGTCTGTAGCTTCTCCGGCAACCTTCCCAGGTCCAGCAGACTCAGATGCATCTTCTGACAGCCAGGTTCTGATCCTTGGTCCTGCACAGCGATGAGGAGCTGCGATCAGGGCTCTCACTCGCCTTTAGCAGACTTCTTTAACTGTTGTGTCACTATGGTGTGAACAGGAGGTCTGCCAGCTGCTCCTTCGAGACTCTTGCCTTGTCTGGGTTCGGAAAACAACTTCTCCACTAGCAGGACACAACAGGTTGCCTTAGGGTGCACCATTCTATCTACTCCCAATAAGGTAGAACACTTTTCTTGGCACCCAGAACACCTTACCCCAACTCAGAGGTGTGGTTACCAAGGGAGCTACATTCCCCTGAAACACTGGTTTGGCAACTGGTTCCCCCTTTCCTGTCCCTGGTGCAAGCTTGTCTATCCAGACAATACAGCAGCCCCTCTCCCAAGTTGTTTCCATTTGCTCTTCAAAGGTGGTTTATGCCTTGAAGCTTGCCTTTAGGGCCAACATCCGTGCGACTTCCTACAGGAAGGAGAACACCTCCTTCCTGTGAAGGCCCGATTGTATCCTTTCCTGGGAGTCATTAACACGTCTCCCCTGGAAAACAGAAAGCTGACTCAATGACAAACCTTCAAGTGCAACTGTTAAGGGCACAGGGAATTAAAAGCAACACAGTGGGTTCAAGAGCTCCCATACTCTCACTCTAGCAATGATATCTCTTGCTCTGGGTGTGGCATTGTATCTCTCAGCAATTTTAATATCCAGTGACTTTTAGATATGTATTCACACCTAATCACTCTTTAAATGCTTCCCACAGCATAGCCACCAGAGCCCTGGTTCAACATGTAGTAGAATAAAAATCACTTAGCGAATTTCTGTTAAAAGACTGGGTCTGACAGCTCTGATGATCACAGCTGCTACATTCTATGTTTCCCCAGATAGCTGGTGATGGTCAAAGCCATCAGAACTGGAGAATGATCGGACAGATTCCTAGGTAAATGTGTTATCATTTCAACCCAGCCCAGCCCATCTCATCTAAAGATCATAACTAGAAATCTATCCTGGAAGATATTCCATTTACTATTGAATGTATACACTTTAGAATTAGGGCATTGCACACGGTACAAGTCTAGCAGTTTGCACTGATGCATAATATCCCATGGCATAGATCTTCCTGCACTTCGGTGTGTCAGCTGAACCTGCTGCCGGTGTTATCCAAATTAGCTTCCACCATTAAAGTATTTTCCACATATTACAAAGTGAGGGGGGAAGTCTCCACAAGTCAGTTTCTAACTTTAGTGAAAAAAATAAAAAGCAAGCAGAATCATCGAAGTTTGGCCCGTATGTAATGATCAATGTAATATGTACCAAACCCAACAACCACACTGGGCTGAGGGTTTCCTTCTTGAAGACGTCAGCGACCTAAGTGGGGTGACACTGTCTAAGGCGGAGGTGACCCAGCGATTAAAGCTGGATACATTACTGTCGGAATCACCCGTCAGTTGGGGGAGAGCATCTTGGAGTGCTGCTCCCACAGTTTCTGGGGTGACCCCCCTCCAGTTTCTATTCCTGTCAGAAATCGACCAGGAGTTAGATTAGACTAATTGCATTCAATCCAGAAATGGTCTGTCCAAGTGAGGGGTACCAGTGCCTCTACTTTAAGGTTAGGATTGTTGGAAAAAATTAGGTCGAGCATATGGCCCGCCATGTGAGTAGGGGCGGTCACCCATTGCGTGAGATTTAATCCATCTACAGTTTCTACCAGCAATGATACCTGGGAACATTTCTCATCATCCACATGGACGTTGAAGTAGCCTTCCACAGTTAGATTGGCGTACTTCAGAGACAGTTGAGCGACGATGTCGCAGAGCATTAACAGGTGGCAAGATGGCTGTCTGGAGGTCTATATACCAACATCCCAGCCACCGAGGAGGGTGTGATTCTGACACCGGTCAGAGCCTCAATGTACCCAATGTCCTCTGCGTGTTTGGGTAACGATCTACAGTTGATCAAACAGGCCTTGAGATTAATGCTATTGGCCAAGGGGGGCACCAGAGGGAGCTTTGACACGGTCATACTGCCACTAACCATTCCTCCGCTCTCTCCTCCACTAACCACCAGCTTAAAGAGGCATGTGCTGCAGCAATACTCGGAGGCTTCTGTCCTCAGGTCTATCTTGGCCTTACCTGGACAAGCCGCTTTGTCCATGTTTAGAAGCTGATCTCTAGGCCAGGCAATACGGGTCAAGGTTGAAAATCGGGAAACATGGCTGGCGCTGGCCATGGACGGGCGCAGACAGGCTTGCTTTTGGCGCGTCTGCATCGCGTCCGTGTTGCGGCTCCCAATAGGGGGTCGGGTCGGTCGGTCAACAACCAGACCGTGACCCTCAAAATGGCACCCAACAATGTCCCCACAGGGATGAGGGAAGTGAGGTGATGGTCCGAAGGAGTGTGGGGAGGCTGTTCCAGGTCTTTGCTGCAATGTTGGAGAAGGCGGGTCCTTCTGCTTCGGTAGATGCAGGGGGTATGGGTAAGTGAAAGGGAGGCAGAGCGTAGTCTTCGACGGTTGGTGGAAGTTCAGGCAGTGGTTAATGTATATGGGTCCTTGGTTGTGTAGAGCCTTGTTGTTGTGCAGAATTTTATATAGCGCGAACTAGACCCGAACCGAATCAGGTATCAGATCGCTTTACATATTTTTCCAGTTACGTTACATTTTTACGTTTTCCAGTTACTTTCATTTTAGGCACGGGGAGATTAAGTGATTTGCCCAGAATCACAGGAGGTTTTGGCGTCGTTACCGAGACTCGAACCCATATCCCCAGGTCCGAGGTCGAGCGCCCTAGCCGTTAGGCTACCGTGGGTCTGCAGCTTGAATTTTCATCTCTTCTGTATAGGGAACCAGTGGAGTTGCCTGAGATGGTCTGTGATGTGGGTTTGTCGGGAAAGGCAGAGGATGAGTCTGGCTGTGGCATTTGGTATGGTTTGAAGTCTCTGTAGGAGATGTGTGACAATTCCTACGTGGAGGGTGTTGCTGTAGTCCAATCGGCAGGTGATGAGGGCCTGTATCACGGTACATCTCACTTGACAAAGTAGCCTCTTGAACATCTTCTGAGTATTCACACAGTGTGGAAGCAGGCAGAGGAGGCGGCGTTGATCTGTGATCTCATCGTGAGGTTGTTGTCGATGATGATTCCAAGGTTTCTGGCGTGGTTGGAAGGAGTGGGTGCGGGTCCTAGGTCTGATGGCCACCAGGAGTCATTTAATGTGTTGCAGCTGTTGCCAAAGATCGGTACTTCTGTCTTGTCTGTGTTTAGCTGCAGGCAATTATTCGTCATCCAGTCAGCGATGTTTGTCATACATCTGTGGAAGTTGGCTCTGGTGGTGGTGGGACATCGGTGAGTGAGAGGATCAGTTGGGTGCCGTCTGCTTAGGAAATTATTTTGAGACTGTGGGATCTGACGATGTTGACCAGCGGGGTCAAATATGTGTTGAAGGGCTGTGTGATGAGCCCTGGGGATACCGCAGGTGATCTCCTTGGGTTCAGAGGTGAAAGGTGGGTTCTATGGGTTCTTCCAGTGAGGAAGGTGTTCCTTCTGAGCATGTCTCCTTGGATATCGATGTGGTGGAATCTTTCGATAAGTGTGTGGTGGGATATGGTGTCAAAGGCTGCTGAGCAGTCAAGGAGGATCAAAGCTGCCGCTTCTCCTTGCTTGAGGAGGGTTTGGATGACATCAGTCGCTGCTATCAGGACGGTTTCGTAGCTGCGATTGCTGTGTAAGCCGGATAAGGAGGTGTGGAGTAGCTGGTTCTGCTCCAGGTGACTCCTGAGTTGATTGTTGATTATCTTTCCCAGTACCTTCCCTGGGAATGGGAGCAGGCAGATTGGCCAGTACATTTTGAGTTCTCTTGGGTCGGCAGAGGGATGTTTGAGGCTTTCTCTTGTGTTTTTATAAGTGTAAAAGAGGCAGGCACTCAACCAATGTGAGAGTTAGAAAAGGTCTCCCCTGCCCACAATTTACCAGCTACTAATCCTCGAATAACCACTCACAGTGTCAAGACAAGTTATATCTCTCTTTGATATGCAAGAAGGACAGTATTGTAGCACTGCTGTTATAGCTAACACTACGGAGCATCACTTGAGTCTGGGCATCAATGTGATAGATGCCAGTTTAGCCACCCTGAGACTAGACTGTAAAACTCTGCTAAGGTTACTCATACAATGTGGGTAGGTGTTTGTTGGGAGGGCTGTGTGAAAGACTATTACTAGAACACAGGGTTTTAATGGTAGAAATACTTCTGATCAAATAGTTTTGATTTGACAGAAAAGCTTAGTAGGAAGAGCGGGGTTCCGAAATTGCAGACACAACACATATGACTGGGGAAAGCTCTGGATGTAGGGCTAGGCTGCTCGCCTGTAATGTAAGAGGGGTGAATGAACACCACAAGGCCCAACTGGTGACTGCATGCCTTCATTGGGCATAAGGTGGGTGTCATCTATTAGTTCCGGAGATGCATGCTGGTTATGTGGGGGTTAATCATTTCACCAAAATCTGGAGCTCATGCCTCCATTTCTTTTCCTCGGCTGCCTCAGAAATGTACGTACAAGTAGAATCCAAAAATGTCAGGTACCACCCACAATTCCTTGAGATAATGAGGGTTACAATAATTAGAGAAGGTCCTTAACCACTTCCATGCTCATGACAAGGTCAGCTCGTCATGCAGTACACTGGTCGTGTGCTTATGACGAGCTGACCTTGTCATGAACAATGGGAATCCAAGATTATCAGCACCCAGCGGGAATTGCCTTAGCACCAATGTGGTTAAAAGTACTGATCTCCTTTTTTTTAAATGTGATGTTTTTTCAGATTACACTGCGTCATTGCCCTGATGATAATCCCTTGACTCAGACAGAGATTTGAAACGCGTTGGCACCGTTCCACAGACAATCCATGAGGGAATTTGATTAAACATTGCCCATAAGTCACGAAAGGGATACTCAAGAAAGTTTTCACCCCCGTTGACTTTAAGCTTTATCCCCTTGGGCAGCAACTCTCCCTAGAAAAAGATTTTTTTTAAAGAATCTTGTTAAGAGAGTTCTGTGAGATTATTCCTCAGTAAATTCTAAGACTCCGGTAATACATTCATTAACTTAGGCGACTTTACTTGCACTGTTTTGAATGCTTATAATTTTATTGATTGTTCACTTATTCATTCATTAGCTTAGGTGACTTTATTTGCACTGTTTTGAATGTTTATATTCTTATTGCGTGTATGGTTATTGTTCAAGAACTATGTAAAAAGCAAAATGCATAACTCTATGTACAGGCGTGCATGATAATAATGATGCAAAGATTTCAAATGTTAAAATTTTTGCAAAGTAATTAAGCCAGAACTAAGATTATTTGTGTATATTGGTTCCAATGCCTGCTTGAATAAACAGCAGATCACTACAAAACAAGTTAGCCGGATTCCTTTTTTTCTAAAAATATTCACATCCTATCTCGCCACACTAGGACGTAACACCTTTTTGACCAATACTTTCTAAAAGAGGCATTTCCAAACACACAATTTAAAAACCATCTCTAGTTAAAGATGTCTTATTAAATTCTGATTTCAGAGAGCCTAAACTTTATTTTTCTATCTTATCCCTATGGGGAGATATGCTTGTAAAATGTTACAACCACACCGGCCCTCTTCATCACATAACGTGTCCACAGGCCTAAACCATAAGCCTTGTTAAACCAATATAACCACTTCCGTAGCGACTGAGGAAGCATTCCTCATTCTGCCCTATGGGCCAAGATAGCCTTTCAATAGTGATAAATGAAATTGGCATCTTTTCACTATCAGGACATGTTACACACATCAGTACATGTCCTATCTTTCACTTACACTGCACCCTGCCCAGGGGGGTACCTTGGGCCTACCATAAAAGTGTCCTATATGCAAGAAAAAGGAAGGTTAGGGCCTGGCAAGTGGGTGCACTTACCAAGTTGACATGTCAGTTAGCAAACTGCGCACAGACCCTACAGTGGCAGGCCCGAGACATCCTTTTAGGGCTACTCATGTGGGTGGCACAATCAGTGCTGCAGGCCCACTAGTAGTGTTTGATTTACCAGCCCCGGCGCACCCAGTGCACTTGACCAGTAAATCAAAATATGCCAATCGGGGAGAACCAACCATAATAACAATTTACACAGAGAACACATGCACTTTAGCACTGATTAGCAGTGGTAAAGTGCTCCGAGTCCTAAAACAAACGACAACAGGCCGGGAAAAAATAGGAGGAAGAAGCAAAAAGTTTTGGGATTACCCTGCAAAAAGGACCACGTCCAACAGTCCTCAATACCTGGGTGTTTGAATAAGCCTACAGGACCTGAGAGCACCTGGATACCCTTTTGGGCGATTAGCCATGCTTTATAAATCCTGCTCGATTGAAGCCTTGATCACCATTAAATTAACAGTTAGCCTTTCATAAACAAGTAAAGCGAATCAGACACTTTTTGTATAACCTCTATCCAAGTATCAATGTCATCAGGATGGTGAAACACTGACCTATCAATTGTCCCTTCTGTCCATTCAATGACTGAGGATATATTTTTGTATACTTCCCACTGTGGCTCTTCGGTCACCAAATGGGCCCATACAGTTTAGTAGTATTATGTTTTTTATCAATGTTACTTGGTGGGAGCCCAGTTGGAGAAGAGCGTGGCACAGCACTGTTGAATTTGTCATGACAGTTTATTATAGTAGACTCTGGACCAGGAAAAGGGCTTTGTCAAGATGCTTAGTGACCATGACTCAGCTTTGTAAACAGGACACATCATTGGATGTGTCATGCCGTCACCACAACCAACAGTGACATCGCAGACCACCTCAATCTAAGTATGCGGGCATAAAATTGATAAAATTGAAACAATGTCTCTTGCGTTTTGTTGCTGGTTTAAAATTTGCATTGTGCTTATATATGTAACCAAAAGAAGCACAAATGATAGACAAAATTTGGAATAAATCAAACATTCACCCCCAATCAAGAGATCAGGTTTAAATCCATTGTCATTTTGCTCACCATGCCGCGCCAGTTTAGACCCTGCTATATGCAAACCATTGGCTCTGCTCCTCATGGGAACAGTCCAGCTCGAAATGCAATGACAGGTCCTCCCTAGACCAGAAACAAGCATCCTCGGACCGGTTTCGGGACATCAACCCTCATCAGTCAGCTTGAATCCAGTGCACAGTGAGCCCGGGTCCCACGTCTGGGCATACCTTAGGGCCCTTTATATGGTTCCTCCCCAGGGTGGGCTTTCCTATGGTACAGTGGCTGTGTGGTGCCCTTCTAATAAATGCCTTGTCACTTTCTGTGCATTCATTGTTACTTCTTTAAGAAAACTTTGTCACATTCTCCAGGAACTCGCCCCGAGTTTTGCAAAGTCATTCCTTGCTTCATCACCCAACTCGCCCTTGCCTCCGAACACTACATATTCTTAGCAGATCTCAACTTCCACATGGAAGACCTTAGCGATGCCAGCACTAACAACCTAATAGAAAGCATGAGCAACATCGGCCTCACCCAACTGATCATCAACCCAACACACATCGTAGGGCACATGCTTGACTCCATCTTCATCTCCATCAAAACAATCAAGTACCACCATGACACAGAACTCACCTGGACCGACCACTCCATTGTCCACTTCATCATCACAGGCCACAACGCTACAGAAACCAAAGCCAAACCACCCAGCAAACCTGTCTCAGACGAGAACTGGAACAACATTCTCCATGCCAACTGTCCGGACACAGCTCCAGACCTTAAACACGCCATCAAGAACTTCACAGACTGGATCACCGACTATGTCAAGTTCAAGTTTCAAAGCTTTATTCGATTATTAAAAGAATCAATCATAAAAGCATACAATACATGTACATTCATATTGTTACACTCTAATATGACTACCCCATAAAAACAGGTTTGGTGCAGCTCAATAAAACAAAATGATTAAAAGACCATACTTTCCCTTGCGGCCACAGATTTCAGAATAAACATGGCTGTGTGAAAACAAATGTCAGGGTCATCTAAGGAAAACAGCAGCCTCATTGCCGAATTTACCGTTGTAGTTGCCCGTTTTATAAATAGTGGTTTTAAATAGGCAACGCGAAGATGTTTATAAAGGTCACACAGAAATAAAAAATGCACAGTACTCTGTTTGGTGACCCCGTCGCATGGCCATGGTATAGAGGGATAGTTTTTCATAGCTGGGAATGCAACCAAATGGTCCTCAATTCCGAGTCTTAGTCTAATAGGGACAAAACGATGAGATGGTCTGGTGACAACCTTTAAGTATTTGGAAAAACCAGATGAATCCCTATTGGAGTGGTAATACTGAGGGATAGTTAACAGCATAGTAGAGTCTCTACGCGCTTGAGCTTTCTTATGTAAATAAGAAGACTTTAGCTCTTTCTTTGAAATATCAGAGAGGCTCTCCTGATCAGCCAGGAGATTAAGATTAAATAAATCCCTAGCAGTTGTCACAACATAATTAATCCATGGGATCAGTGAGCTTTTGTCTAGGCGGAGACAATCAGTAATAATGCTCCTCATGAAGCTAGTTTAATTCTTATGCCAGATTACTCTCCACACCGACTATGTCACCCCGCCGAGCCGAACAAGATCAGAGAATCCACAAAATGTGTCAACTTGTTTACCCCGCAACATTAGACCTCTCAATAAGACTGTTGTTGGCTAGAAAGAAGATGGAGTACCAGTAAGGATCCAGCGCACTACACCACCTTCAGGACAGCGATCTACCACTACCACCTCCTCCTTAAAGAAGCGAAGAAGAGTGCCCTCACATGCTGCATAGAGATCAGCTCTAACCACAGCAATGAGCTCTTCACCATCGTTAGGGAATTCAGCGACCCTGCATCCACTGAGAAGATCATAACTTCCTTCTGGGATCTCTGCAACATGCTTGCTGACTACTTCCATTAGAAGATCGCAGTCATCTGCAGGGACTTTTGACTCTCAGCTCTCCGCAAGTGACAGCCTCAACATCCTCACACTCACTGACACTAACTCCGACCTCCGGCTGCTTCCTGAGACCTCCGCATTGCACATGACACCACCTCTATAATGAAGTCGATGCACTCTGGGGTACCCACTGATCCATGCCCCTACTTTATCTTTAATCCCAGGATCAAGGTTATCAGCTTACAGCTCACAAAACCACTGAACAGATCCATAGCCATGGACTCCTTCGCGGAAGAGTGGTAACACGCAGAAGTGAAACCCCTCCTGAAAAAACCTTCAGCAGACCTAGTGCAGCTGAACTACTCGTGCCTGATACCCCTGCTCTCGCTCCCAGCCAAAGTCTTCAAGAGGTCGATCAAAAGGCAGCTGACCAGACACCTGGAGCACAACAACCTCCTGGACTCCTCCCAGTTCGGCTTCCGAGCCAATCAAAGCACAAATAGCAGCCATAGATGATATCAGAGCCCTCCTGGACCTCAGTGAGACTGCAGCCCTCATCTTCCTTGACCTCTCAGCTACCTTCAACATGGTCTTCCACCAGATCCTGATCAACAAGCTCCACCACATCGGAATCCAAGGAAATGCCCTCAAATGGATCGCATCGTACCTCACCAGAAAACTCAGACAATCAGACTTCCGCCCTTCTCCTGAACCCAAGGACATCATCTGCAGCACCCCACAAGGATCCTCAGTTAGCCCCCCCTTCTTCTACACTTACATGACACACCTAGCCAACATAGTCAGTTCGCACGGGCTGAAGGTCATCTTCTACACCGGCTAGACCCACCTTACTATCTCCAGAGACAACTTATATAGGTGCCCGGCCAACATCACTGACTGGATGAAGCACAACTGCCTTAAACTGAACATGGACAAGACAGAAGTCCTCATCTTCAGTAACCAGGCATCTCCTTGTTTAAAAAACATTTTTATTGAATAGTTCAGGTGTATACAAAATAGCTTTTCAATTAATACAAATGTTCCAAAGAAGTATCAATCAATTTAAAAAGGAGTATAAAAAACAGTTCATCACAGGGGGCCATAAAAAGAAAAACACAGCAGTGCATCATAAATATTTAAGATAAAACATTAAACCTAGGAATAATAGCAGAACACAAATTCATCAATTACTACATTCTATCATCCCTCCAGCTCGCAAGGGGGGCCCAGATCTTTTGCCCCATCTCCCTCATTCTTCTACCCCTGCGAGCACACAGGGACCTTTCCATGTTATGAATGCCAAGCAATCTTGATAGCCACATCTGGAAGGAGGGAGCCGAGGTATCCTTCCACCTTGCTGCCAGGAGTATCTAAAAAACTGATATTGAGATCAAAACAAAAGCATCTCCCCACTTATTCAGACTTAATTTACCATCTAATCCAAATATGATCAATACCGGGGATAGGGTAATCTTGATCCCTAGCAGCCCCTCCAAAAATTTCTCAATCTCTGTGCAGAGTATCTTCAATGCACTGCATTCAAAAAACATATGTACTAAATTAGCCGGCCCTACAGAGCACCTTGGACACCTATCATCATCCCTCTTCCCCCATTCAAATAACTTGGATGGGGTAAAATAGAGGTTATACAAAGTCTTGTAATGTTGAGCCCTAAGGTTCGTGGAGCGAAATACATTATTGGCCATCTGGAGCGCTCTATCCAAATCCACATCTGGTTCCCCAAGCTTTTGCGCCCACGAGGCCTCCACCTTCTCCATATCATCTTGAAGTGTCTCGGATAGAGCCCCATATAATATACCAATCCTCGTGCCACCCCCAAGAACATAAACCATGATCTCACTTCTTCCACATGGATTAATCCGTGGTCTGATGGATGCAAGGGTCTGGGATATTTGCATATATTTAAACCTGTGTTTCCCCTCTAGTCCAAATTTTTGTTGTAATTGTGTAAAGCTCAATGGGGCAGCACCTACCCAGAAATCCCCGATTCTGCCAATTCCTTGCACATCCCAGACGGACCACCCTCCATCCCTGCTCAGATGTGGAAAATGTTTTGACTTCCAGAGTGGAGTATAATAATTATATTTGGGGATTCCTAGTATTTTCCTAACCATATTCCACACACCCCTGGCCCCATTCAGCAACTTAAATCTCTTTTTATTGTAATACCGACGATCAGTATTACGGAGCAGAAACCCAAATGCTTCATTCCCCAGCAATAATTCCTATATCGAGGGGAGGACAGTATTTAAAAAGTTTGGCTATTGGAATACCCGGAGATGTTACCCACAAGTATCGCCATTTGGCTAAACAAAGTAGTGGCATAGCAATACCTAATATTTGGTGCCCCAAGACCTCCTCTTTCTTGCGGTAATGACAAAAATTTTAGGGATCTTCTTGTCTTCCCGTACTGCAAAAGAAAACTACTAAATGCTGAATCTATGGATTTTAGCACCTTTTCCCCCACCAAGAGCGGAATTGATCTAAAGAGATAGAGCAGTTTCGGGAGCATGGTAATTTTTAAAACATTAACTCTCCCCATTAATGAGAGGTGGATAACATCTATCCTCTTTAGCTCTCTGACAATTGAATCAATTAGCGGCTCATAGTTTTCTTTTATTATAGAATCCATTGATGAATTGATTCTAACACCCAGGTAGTTAGCCGAGTCTATATATGTGGCATCCCTTTTAACCATATTGTTTGAGCATACTATCTGGGTCTTTTTTTCATTAAGAAAATACCCAGAACAACAGCCAAACTCTAAGGTAATTGCCTTCAAAGCCAACATAGCAGTGACAGGGTCAGTATTCAAAACTGCTAAGTCATCCGCATAGCCTAGCACATTTGTCTCGAAACTATTCTGAACCACTGCTTTAATATCTGCACACCCCAGGATCTTCCTTATCAGTGGGTCTATATATAGTGCAAATAAAATGGAGGAGCATGGGCACCCTTGACGGGTCCACCGAGAAATAAAAATGTTGTCGGACCCCCACCCCATTAGCTGAACTCTGGCATACGGGCTGGAATACATAGCCTTGATGGCCTTAATTTAGGGCCAAGGCCCCTCCGTTCCAATATCCCCCATAGATAAGACCAGGTAACACGATCAAAGGCTTTTTCAGCATCAAGAAGGATCATGGCGATCCGAACCTCGGAGGCAGCATGCGCATCAAACAGTGTGATAGGCCGCCTTATATGGTCCGTTGTTCCCCAACCCGGGATAGACCCATGCTGCCACGGGAAGACCAACCCACCAATGACCCCTCCCAGCCTATTAACCAGTACCTTGGAATAGATCTTAATGTCTGCATTCGTGAGGGATATTGGACGGTACGACCTGGGATCCTCCTTCGCTTTGCCCTTCTTATGGAAGATTATTATGTTTGTCTCCTTCCACGAATCTGGAATCCTTCCGGTATTAATTATACCACTAAATAAGTCTAGTAATATTGGGGCCAAAATTTCCTGCAAGCATTTATACATTTCGGCTGGAATATTATCGGGCCCAGTGGCCTTACCTGCTGGAGAATTCTGGAGCGACATTAACACTTCACTCAATTCCAAATCTTTATCAAGTATATTCCTATCTTCATTTGTCAGGGGGTGCCCACATTCCTCAAATGATATCTCAGTTGGATCTACCCTAACCTCTTCTTGATATAGATTTTGATAGAACTCCATGAAAATTCTTTTAATATCTTCCGCTTCCGTATAATCTTGATTATCCGCCTGTATTCTTTCTATCTGATTTTTACTACGCCCCTGCCTAATCCTCAATGCTAGTAACTTACCCGCCTGTTCCCCGGTCTCATAAATCTTTCCATTAAATAGCTAGTATTCATCTGCTCTTTTCTGAGCCTCTGCTTTATAGATTTCTGCTTTAAGAGCCAAGATCTTACATAAGCTTTCATTTACATCCTTCCCCTCTATGATGTCCCTTACATGTTGTTCCTCACCCACTACTAATTGAGCCATTATCTTCTCATGTTATTCCCTGGCTTTTTTCCTCTGGCTTGCCGAAAAGCTAATTACTTCCCCTCTTAGTGCTGCCTTGAAGGCGTCCCAAACGGTGTTACGGGAAGCGCTAAACCTATTTAAATCAAAAAAACCTTGAGTCCAGTTCTTAATGTGGTTCACAAATTCAGGAACTAATAAAAGTTTATTCTCAAACGTCCAGCGAGTGGGGAGATTTATGATATTTAACAGTTCATATTCTAGAACCAGTGGACTATGTTCAGATAGAACTTTCGGCATTTTACAGATCCGATATCCTTCTTATGTCCGAGCCTGAAACAAAGAAGTAATCCAATTTGGTGTATTTTTTGTAGGGGCAGGAAAAATAGGTATATCCTGGGTTCGATGGCTCCTAAGTGCCCCATACATCCACCAGATTGTGAGTATTCATTAGGGCAGATATGGCTTTGAGAACCTTAGGTTTACGCCCTGCATACGGAGTACTGTTAGCTCTGCTAGAAAAATCTGCGGATATATTAAGATCCCCACAGAGTATTAGGGGATATGGCCAGTTCAATAGCTCTAGCTCTAATTTATCAAATATATCTGGTTCGTCCTGATTGGACCCATAAACCGTACACAGGGTGATCCCTATTTTTAGTTCAACTATGGCCCATCTCCCCCATGGGTCTGATAAGGAGCGTAGATGTCCCCCCAAATTATTTTTAACCAATATGGCAACCCCCCTAACCATGGACGTCTGGGTAGAGCAGCCCACAAGATCGAAGCCCTTGATGTTTAATAAGTGTTTCTTCGACCAAGGCAGGTGTGTTTCCTGGATACATAAAACATCCAAGCGATTCAGGCCCACAAAGCATCCTAGTCTCTGCCTTTTGAGTCCTTCATTCAGGCCCCCTACATTTAGTGTACAAATCCTAAGTTTCCTCATCATATCCTTGTTCACAGATTGATCCACCATATAATGAAATGGTACCAGTACTACACCTAGAACTAATATTTTTACCCCTTTTTGTAACCAGGCATCTCCTTGAAGCAACGCATTGGGGTAAGCAGAATCTGGCTTCTTCCCCTCCCCCACCGACCATGTCAGAGACTTCAGCATTGTCTTGGACAACAAGCTCTCTATGAAGAAGCAAATCAACATGATCTCCACCATCTGCTTCCTCACAATGCGCATGCGCCGCAAGATCTTTAGATGGCTCTCCACCAGACATCTGCAGTCCGCCTCCCTCTTCCTAGCTTAAGCTCCGAGAGTCTAAAGCACCTGGCACGGAGGCCACAGTTAATCCCAACTGGCAGCAAAGACCTGGAATGAACTCACCCTGCACCTGAGATCTGCCTCATCACTGAATCTGGAAAGGACTCTGGACCTGGCTGTTCAACTGATCGGCCCTTCCGGACAACAACTCCTCACCCAGCACCTTGAGAACCTCACTGATGGTATGCTGCGCCTAAAACCCATTGATTGATTGACTCTGTACATTCATATAGATTTTTCTCAGTGGGGACTTTCTGATGCAGTTTTACCTCTTCCTTGCCAATACATGCCTTGCTAAATTCAGTGCGATCTTCAGGGTTGACTTTTGATGTCGAGTTAGCTCTCCATTGATGAATGCATGGTCACATTCAATACATTTATAGAGTTTCTCTCCGGTGTGAACAATCTGATATATTACATTTTGTTTCGTAATTGATCCCTTGTCACATTCTATTCATTAATAAGGTTTCTCCCTAGTGTGTGTTTGTTTATGCTGCATTAGCGTATTCTTCCTGTGGAAGACTTTATTAAACTCTCTACATACACTGGATTTCTTGCCAAGTAGATTTTCAGATTTCGCTTCAGTTTTCAATTTATTATGAATGCTTTGTGGAATTCAGTATATACATATATTTTCTCCCATGTGTGAACTTCCTGATCTTGTGTTACATTTTGCTTTGTAATAAATCCCTTGTCACATTCTGTAAATTCATGTGATTTCTCCCCAGTGTGGACGCTGAAATTGCTTTAACACTCTCCTTAAAATAAATACCTTGTCACATGCAGTGCAGTTGAATGGTCACCCTCCATTTGGAATAAATGCGTTGTCACATTTTGTACAATTATGTGGTTTCTTTCATTTGTGTACATTCTGATGTATTTTTAAACTTTGCTTTGGAATAGCTGCTAAGTCACATTCACATTGTTTTTCACCAGTGTGGAATTTCTGATGTAGTATTAATCTTCGCCTAGTAATAAATGTCTTGTTGCTATGTACATTCATAGGGTTTCTCTCCTACATGGACTATCTGATGTTGCATAAGATGCGACTTTCTAATAAATGCCTTCTCACATTCAGTGCAGTCGAATGGTCTCTCTCCGATGGGGATTTTCTAATATTACTTCAGCTCTCCATTGGTTATAAATGCTAGGTCACATTCAGTACACGGATATGGTTTCTCCCCAGTGTGGAATTTCTGAAGTGGAATTTCTGAAGTAGCGTTAGCTCTCTATTTGTTATAAATGCTTTGTCACATTCTGTACATTTATATGGTTTCTCCCCAGAGTGGATATTTTGATGTCACTTAAGCTCCATGTTTTTTCTAAATGCTTTTTCACATTCTGTATATTGATATGGTTTCTCCCCAGTGTGGACTTTCTGATGTTCCATTAGATTTGACTTTCTAATGAATGCTTTGTCACATTCTGTACATTGATATGGTTTCTCCCCAGTGTGGACTTTCTGATGTTCCATTAGATTTGACTTTCTGATGAATGCTTTGTCACATTCTGTACATTGATATGGTTTCTCCCCAGTGTGGATTTTCTGATGTAGCTTTAGCTTTCCATTTGCTATAAATGCTTTGTCACATTCTGTACATTGATATGGTTTCTCCCCAGTGTGGATTTTCTGATGTTGCTTTAGTTCTCCATTTCTTGTAAATGCTTTGTCACATTCTGAACATTTATATGGTTTCTCCCCAGTGTGGATTTTCTGGTGTTGCTTTAGCTCTCCAAGTGTTATAAATGCCTTATCACATTCTGTACATTGATATGGTTTCTCCCCAGTGTGGACTTTCCGATGTTCCATTAGACGTGACTTTCTAATGAATGCCTGGTCACATTCTGTACATTGGTAAGGTTTCTCTCCAGTGTGGATTTTCTGATGTTGCAGTAGGTATCCATTTCTTAAAAATGCTTTGTCACATTCTGTACATTGGTATGGTTTCTCCCCAGTGTGGATTTTCTGATGTAGCTTTAGCGCTCCATTTACTATAAATCCCTTGTCACATTCTGTACATTGGTATGGTTTCTCCCCAGTGTGGATTTTCTGATGTCGCTTTAGCTCTGGAGTGTTTATAAAAGCTTTGTCACATTCCATACATTGGTATGGTTTCTCCCCAGTGTGGATTTTCTGATGTAGCTTTAGCTTTCCATTTGCTATAAATGCTTTGTCACATTCTGTACATTTATATGGTTTCTTCCCAGTGTGGATTTTCTGATGTAGCGTTAGCTCTCCATTTGATATAAATGATTTGTCACATTCTGTACATTGATAGGGTTTCTCCCCAGTGTGGATTTTCTGATGTCGTATTAGCGTTCCATTTCTTATAAATGCTTTGTCACATTCTGTACATTTATATGGTTTCTCCCCAGTGTGGATTTTCTGATGTAGCTTTAGCTCTCCATTTCTTGTAAATGCTTTGTTACATTCTGTACATTTATATGGTTTCTCCCCAGTGTGGATTGTCTGGTGTTGCTTTAGCTCTCCAAGTGTTATAAATGCCTTATCACATTCTGTACATGTATATGGTTTCTCCCCAGTGTGGATTTTGTGATGTCGTTTTAGTTGTCCATTCATTACAAATGCTTTGTCACATTCTATACATTTAAACGGTTTCTCCCCGGTATGCATTAGTTGATGCTGGTTTAGGTTCTTCTTCCTTATGAACACTTTATTACAGTCAATACATTTATATGGTTTCTCTCCAGTGTGGATTTTGTAATGCTGACTTAGATTCTTCTTCCTATGGAACACTTTATTACATTCTGTACATTTATATGGTTTCTCCTCTACGTGGACACCCTGATGCTGCATTAGGTCTTTCATTGCAAAGAAAACTTTTCCACAGTCAGTCAATCAATATGGTTCTTCTCCAGTATGATTTTCTGATGTTGCACTTGCTCTTTCTCTCCCTAATAAATGTGATGTCACTTTCTAGATATTCATACGGTTTCTCTTCTGTGTGTTCTTTCTGATCCAGGTTAGATCTTCCTTCGTAATGAGAACCTTATCAGACTTGCTTCAGTATGTCAGTGTGTTATTTCATCAATGTATACCAGGTGATCCCTAAGAGCCAAGTACAGACCAGATTGGGCAGTTTGGGTTTTCTGCTGTAGAAACAGACTTACGCGAGGCATTAGCCTTCAAGGGAAGAATTTTCGAGGTGTACTGTTTTTACATCACTTCCTACACAAGTGATGTTTAATGACTTCACCTTTTATGTTCTTTACTGCTTTTATGTCACCTGTTGGAAAAAAATTAAAAAACACTGAATAAGCTTAAATGGTGGGTCCATCACGAAAATCTAGTGGCATTTAATGAGACATTTAATTGACCACATAGACAAGTGCGCTGAAGAAATTCTAGATTACACTTTCAATGTAAAGATGCAATAGGCAGAGCAAGGGCATACGATCCTTCCTTGACGCCCTCCTATCGCGGAGTGTAGACTCAAGGAGAAACCAAGACTCCAGTTGAGTCTTTTGTCAGCGGTTCTGTGTAGATCCATAAGTGTCGGATTTGATGGGGCCAGAGCCTCAGCATTTACGTCCAAATGTGCCTTTAATATGAGGGAAACTTCAAAGAGTGGTTTTGAAGTGCACCAGTATCTCTTCCAATCCCAGCATTCACTCCAGACTACCAAAGGGAGTTATCATTCCTTTGTATGGGGTCAGTCTACTACCCTGTAAAGGGTAAGAGTGGGCCCCTTCCTCCTATCTGCCCAGAAAGACCCATTGGGATGCAGATGGATGCAGATAAGTGCTAAATCACACCCAACCCTTGCAGTGTCTGTGGCTCTCTAGAAGGAATACACAAAGGGGTCGGTCACCTAGGCCAGACGTGTATTAGAGACAGGGTGTAAGGCACAAAGAGCAGTACAAGCAAAGAAAAGTCCACTTTCTAAAAGTAGCTTTTCTAAAATAGTAATGTTAAAACCGACTTAACCAGTGAAGAGGATTTATCATTACCATTGCAAAGATATGAAACGGCTACTCCTTTCCAATCAGGAATTACAGCTGAAAGAATTCCCAGTTCTAGCCAATTAGGGGAGTAGGCCTTACAGCAGTGAAAAAATAATTTTGCTGTTTGTCACTACCAGGACATGTAAAACATGGAAGTATATGTTCTGCCTTTTACTCAAATAGCGTCCAGCACTTTGGGTTCCCAAGGCCCTTCCTTAGGGGTGACGTATATGTAATAAAAGGGGAGTTTAAGGCTTGGCAAGTAGCTTTAAATTCAGAGTTGAAGTGGCAGTAAACTTCACACACACACTCAATGCAGTGGCAGGCCTGAGACATGGTTTCAGGCTGCATATGTGGGTGGCACGGTCAGTGCTGCAGTCCACTAGTAGCAAATAATTAGCAGGCCCTGGGCACATGTAGTACACTTTACTAGGGACTTATAAGCAAATTAAATATGCCAAGTAAGTAGGAGCTCATGGTACCATGGTTAGGGGAGAGAGCACTGACACTTTAGCACTGATTAGCAGTGGTAGCTGATGCAGAGTCCTAAAACCAGCAAAAACAAGCACAGAAAATGGAGGGAGGCAGGGAAAAAGTTGGGAAAAGATCATCCTAAGGCTGCCAGGTCTAACAGAGCCTTTTCCAGTGAATGGACTACACAACAAAGAGCATCACAATAATGGCAGAAAATATAATCAATTGCTGCAAGGGAGTCCTCTATACTATCAGAGAGCCTGCGATGGGACCCGGACAATAATCTGAGCATCTTTCACATGGTGTAACTCCAGAGATGAGGCTCTGACCAGATCTACACAAGGAATACGAGATTTACAACCATAATAAACACAAATTGGCAAAGTCAAGAAGTCTCACCTTTTAGACTTATAGGCTTATAGGCTTTGTAAATGCTGCACAACACCAACAAAGAACAAGCATTTGCAATGCAATAGGTCTCACATTTTTTAGAGTTGGAGCTAATAGTGTAAATATAAATATTTTTTCCTTATGCGTTTAGTAGTGGAAGGATGTGATGGCAATTGTGTGTTTTACAATTAATTTATAATCAAGTGTATCAATTGTTTTGTGTTTCTGGTGTATGGGGCTTACTGGGATACAGTGTAAAGCAATCCTGGGTTTGTTTTAGCAAATGAATACTATGCAGTTATTAAGGACACAACGAGAATGCTTTATTACATAAAGGGAAATGCCGGGTATGGACATATTGAACCCAAGAGAATAAGAGTCACCTGATTATTTTATTTGTGGGTATTTAATAACGTTAAGCAGCATGATGGTGCTAATTTTACCTGGTTTTTAACACCCTGTTGGGTGGCTGCTATGAATCTCGTGTGATTATCCCTAGGGCCCCTCAACGAGCAGAATAAAGAGAAAATTCCAGGTTGTAACTAGTTGGTTTGTGCACAGACTAATCAAACCTCGCCGGAGGTTGTAATGATAGGATGAGAATGGGACAGACTGGGGAAGCAATGGATGCATAGGCATGGGGAGCAGAGACACGATGAGCAGGGCTACCGTGAGACAATGTGAGCTGAAGCAGACACAGGAATTACAGGTTATGAAGGTAGCGATACATAAACCAAAGGGGGTGTATTTGGGGGGTGGACACACATTGGAGCATGGGGTATCAACCAGGCATAAGGTAAAAAGAGGAGGATGAACACCCGTCAAGGCACAGAGACTGGGGGTGCAAGCAATGGAGACACAGTGGGAGCGAAGATGACTGGTGAGAGCTAGCATATTGCAGGGAGGCAGGGATACAGTGAGCACATACAGCTGCGGAAAAACCAAAGTGATGTACCTCTGCGTGAACCCATTAGGAGGTAGCAAAGAAGTGTCCTGAATTTTTACTCTCATCGTCCTAAATTTACACCCATGCCAGTTGGTCACCCTAGGTGCTAAGGGTGCATAGAGCGCCTTGGTGGGCCTAGGAGAGGGGCAAAGGCTAGTGGCTGAAAGGCGAGCAAAGCAGCGTGCTTTAGGTGAAGGAGACCAAGAAAGTGCTCCGGGGAGAAGGGGCAGTGAGGATTGCTTCAAAAGAAGGAGATTGTAAAAGAAAAACTCAGTGATGGTGAATCACCTTCTCAATGACATGGAGTCATCATGTAAACCTACCTGGTCAGTAAAGCCTTTGAGGGTGTAGCCATGTCAGGTTTTCACAATATCCACCTGAATCTTATTTACATGCGTTAATGAAAATGGGATCCAGAATGGTCTGGCCCTCATCAACCTGTGTTGGGTGACCCTAATTTGTAAACAATTAGCAAGCATTATCACGATGCTTCCACAAGTAGAGGAGGCATCTTTTTGATGCTAATAATCATATCCAAACTTAAACTCACTTTTATAAAAAAAAATGCTCTAGCTAGGAAGGCATTTGTTATTGATATGTATTGAATGACTAGAATATTGCCTTATTAAAAATACAAGCATTTTGAGAAGGCAAGCTGCCTGCCAAGAGTACTGGTTATTCGTTCCTCCTCAAGTATCACACACGGCTCGCCACTAATAGAAAAGTACTTGACTCCTGGAACTGGAAGGGATTTAGAATATAACAACTCTAAAGAGGGTTCATTTTACAAAGTTGAGTTTTTAACAAACCAGTGAGGTATAAGAGCCCACTTAAGAGAACAGAGCATACTTCAGAGGTCAAAAGGTTCGAACACCAGTGGGGATGACTAAGACCCTCGTTTCAAAGGTCGTGCAAATTTGGCTGTGATATACTGCTTATATATCAAAATGGGGGGGGGGGTGTAGAAGCATTCTGGGAGCCCCACTCAGCTTCCGGATATATATCACTAAATCTACTCACTTTCCGCCAATGCGCACTCTAACCCATCCTCCCTTTGCTCCGGACTCAACAATATTGCCAAATGGATGCATGAAAATAAACTTAAACTCAACGGGGGAAAGACCGAACTCCTTCTTTTTGGTAAAAATTTAGCCCTGTGGGGCCCTCACCATTGGCCGCCTCAGATGGGGCTTCTCCCTCCCCCCTCCAAAACTTCTCGCAACCTTGGCGTCATCTTTGATGACCAAATGTTCATGAAACAACAAGCGGTCAGAGTTGCTGCTACCTGTTTCACTATCCTTAAGTGGATCAGGAAGATTTTATGGATGCTTCCTCAGGACACATAAAAAAGCATAGTCCAGGCTCTAATAACATCTAGACTGGACTACGGCAACATCTTGTACTTCGGAGCCTGTAAGGAAGTAACGAGGAAACTTCAGACGGTACAAAACGTAGCGGTTAGGCTACTTTGCAAACTGCCTAACAAATCCTCCACTTCCACCTCTTTACGCAACCTTCACTGGCTCCGAATTGAAAGCCGCACTAAATTCAAAGCCATGTGCTATATGCACAGAATCAAATCAGGCAAGGCACCACCCTATCTTAGCACCTTAATTCACCAATACTGCCCTTCACGTGTCCTTCGTTCCTCAAACCAGTATAAGTTTTAGGTACCCAGGATTAATCGAGCTAGAATGGGTGGACGCTCTCTCGTATTTAGCGCCCTCCCTCTGGAATTCTCTCTCCCTCCACCTTCGTACAGAACCCTGTTACCTCAAATTCCGTATGAATTTAAAAACATGGTTGGTTAACCAATAGGCTATTCTTCCCAGGCCCGAAGTCTCTTTACTGTGCCCTCCCTCATCCTGTCCTTAGCGCCGGGAAACCTCCGGGTAGCTGCGCGCTCTATAAATATAAATATAATAATAATAATAATAAATCAAAAAGGAGTGGAGCCAAAAGGTCTCAAAGGATCTGGCACAAATGTGTAGAAGACCCTCAACATCCATTATCCGCCATTGGTATGTTTATTGCCATTGGTGTAATCTTGGCTGTTAGCATATTCGGATCTTTTGTTGGCCGAGACTCATTCAATGTTTACTCAAAAGGTTCCTTCTCTGCTGTTGCTCTCTGGCCGAGACTCATTCAATGTTTACTCACAAGGTTCCTTCCCTGCTGTAGCTCTCTGGATGAGACTCATTCTATGTTTACTCACAAGGTTCCTTTCCTGCTGTTGCTCTCTGGCTGAGACTCATTCAATGTTTACTCACAAGGTTCCTGACCTGCTGTAGCTCTCTGGCGAGACTCATTCAATGTTTACTCACAAGGTTCCTTCCCTGCTGCTGCTCTCTGGCTGAGACTCATTCAATGTTTACTCACAAGGTTCCTTCCCTTCTGTAGCTTTCAGGCTGAGACTCATTCAATGTTTACTCATTCTCTGTCTTGTAGCTGCATGCCTAGCGCTCACCGGGTTTGCACAACTCTGCCGTTATCCCAGCTGAAGCGGCAGTGCTGCTCAAATTAACTTTAGTTATCTGTTTTGATAATTAACACATAAATAAAAGACATTGTCATTTAAAATGCCAATAGCTTAAACTCTTGTAAATGCGAGACCTATTTAATTTAAAAGAAGTGGCAGCCATTATCCCGGGCTGCTTGGAAAGTGAAAGAGCGTATGGTGGGCTGAAAGTTGCAGGAACAGTTACTCAGGTGACAATGTGAACAGCGTGGTCGGCGCGAGGTGGTAGGTGCTAAAGATATATACAGTGAACAATTAGTACACCACCGCCGGACTTGAGCACTCTGCCGATTCCTCGCCCACCGGAGATCTAAACCCGAACGATCAATCACTTTTTGGATCGACGCACTGCCCTCTTTGGACTGACTTTGCCTACAAGCTTCCACACACCTGGTGCATCCATAGCCGCCGGATCGACACAGGACGACGCCGCGGCTGCCTTTCAGCCAACCTGTCCCACACAGAGCACTGCACATGAACCCAACCCAGTCCTGATGATGATCCCGAGTCATGGGGATCGAAACGCCGTCGACATACCAGCGCAGCCATAGGCGCTCTTCTCAGAATGGTTCACGAACATCATAATTGCATTCAAGTCAATATGTACTGCTGAAATTATCCGGAACCATACTGTACTAATTGTTCACTGTATATATCTTTAGCACCTACCACCTCGCGCCGACCACGTTGTTCACATTGTCACCTGAGTTGCTACTTCCGGTTTTCACTCACAAACCACGAGCACCACGTGCAATTTGGGTTGCAAATTTTTTTTATTTATTAATGTACTACAGTGCCGTTATAACTGTAAATTATTTCCTTTTCCCTTCTTCACCTTTCCTCAAATAGTTTATATAAATGATGCCATGGGTACATGCTACAACGGGGGCGTGGCTTGGACGCCGATCAGGATGGCGGTGTGAGCCTGAAGCTCCGAGCCTGATCCCGTCATATGTCCTGCAATCGAACGCGCCCGGGCCGCTTGTGGCACGGGAGCCCCTGCACGGAGCACCGGGGGTACAGACGACCTCTGTGGTGGACCGGCGCGGGCCTACCGGCGGTGCCTGGACCCGATTGGGGTCGTTAGAGGAGCTGCGAGACGGACCTAAGATGGCGGCGGCCCGGAGCTGAGAGAGCTCACCGCTGGGGCGAACGGCGCAGCAGCCGGGACACAGCAGAGGGAACAGAGCGGTGAGGTGAGCGGACGGGGGTCCCAGCCGTGGAGGGCTCGTTGGAAGTGGGGGCGGCGGAGAACGGCCCCCGCTGTACTGGAGGTGTTGGACCGGGGTGCCCCTCCCCCGGTGCCTGAAGTGCAGGCTGTGTACTGCGAACGTTGCTGCCCGGCAGGGCCAACTGGTGACTGTGGGGGTGGCGTGCTGAGCCCCTGCCCAGGAACTGGAGGAGCTGGCCGGCGGTGGCTCTGCACGGCTGCCTGCGGAGGAGTTGGGGCTGGAGGACTGGGGGCCGGGAGCGGTGCACGGCCCCGGAGTGGACTGTTGACCCCGCGCCGAGGATCCTGGGGGGCGCCTGCGGGCCAGCAAGGAGAGTGCACCCAAGGTCGGGCGCCCACTGACTGGCGGCAGGGCTTGGACGCCGCGGTGTGTCGGAGACTTGAACTGCTGCATGGGCATAGGGATAAAGCGGATGTGGAATAACGCCCCAGGGCTGGACCGGTGCGGAGTAGCGCTGAGCGGCCCGCTGGACACCTGGTACTCCTGAGTAGCGCCCTGCCTTCCTCGCCTGGGAGTAGGGGCACTGGCGCTAGGGATCACGTTGAGCGGTGTGGAGCAGAGCGCTGAGACAGCATTGAGGCGCGACAGGTTGATTGGGGGTGATCGCGACCTCCCTGCACAGGGACTACCAGACAACGAGCGGCCATCTTTGATGGTAGGTGAGAGCCTGGGGGATACCCGGAGACAGACTCTTGGTGGGGACCGCCACTTTTGAACCACTGTGTGTACGGGGAATCCGAAGGGCCTACTTCGCTGATCGAATGAACGTTGGGTCCGGGCTTACCCCCGGAGACGGCCTTGGTCCGATTTCCGCAGAGGGCAAGATGGCCGCCGAGGGAGGCGAACTGACGCTACACAGAGAACGGGAACGGGCGACATTACAGGTTGTCGATGGAGGAGCCCATGAGGACCAGGAAAGCTCGCCGCAGGAGAGGAGGCTGACGGCGAGGCTAGATGGAATACTGGAGGCGATAACCGCGACCAAGGAATCCCTGCATCAAGATATAGCGCAGGTGGCCACGGGGCTCGGCCTCCTGAAGGCAGACCACGCTAAACTCAAGGATAGGGTGAAAGAAAACGAACTACTGCTGCAGGAGCTGAAGCCGGCGGTGGTGACCGCAGAACATAAACTATCGGACTTCCTCAGTCGCCTGGCGACGATTGAGAGGCGCGCAGAAGATTCCGAAGGCCGCAATCGGAGGAACAACGTACGAGTGGTAGGCCTGCTGGAGAAAGTGGAGGGGGATGACGCGGTGGCGTACATGGAGACCTGGTTTAAGACGTCCGTGGCCCCGGAGGGACTTTCCCCCTTCTTCTCTCTGGAGCGGGCACATAGGGTCCCGGCCCGTCCGCCTATGCAGGGTCGCCCCCCAGACCGATGGTGGTCCGCCTGCTGCACTTCAAAGACCGTGATCTATTGATACAGAGGGCTCGCTCTGTAGGCCCCTTCCAAGTGGACAATATTCCGGTCACGGTCTTTCCTGACTATACACAGAAGGTCCAGAGAAGTAGGGCCTCCTATCTGGCTGTGAAGAAGGAGCTGAGGGAGGAGGGCATACAGTACTATTTGCTCTTTCCGGCGAAGCTGCGAGTGATCCTAGATGGTACGACCCATTTCTTTCAAACTCCTGATGAAGTGTGGTCGTGGCTCGAGTTGTACCGCGCCGGCACGGATCGTAAAGGAAAAGGGGGTAGAGAGAGGCAGCCGTTGGTCAAGGTGAGGAAATCACAACGCCTCCGCAAAAAGGATAAACTCAAGAGAGCGCAGCAGGCGGACCAGATGGCGGCGGACAGAAAGGGAGCGCTTACCGCGACGGCGATCATCACGGGCTCGCAACAGGAGAGAACACTGCTGGACTCGGACTCTGGCGAAGAAGATGGCAAATCTAAAGGGGACGTTTCGGATGTGGATAGCTCCGGGGGGCCGGCGGTCACCCCACAGACGGCGGATGGTCTGTTTAATGAATAACACTGCCTACGGACCCTGAGTTCTGGCCTTCTGCTGGAGCGTGCTGCCCTGGTGCTCTGAACATTGGCAGGTACTGTCCGGAACTGATGTTGGGGGTCGGGGGCTCGGGGCGAGGGCCTCGGCTGCTCCGGGTCGGCTCTGACTACCCCTTCTGTGGCCCTTAAGGCCTTCTGTGGTGGCGACTGCAGAATAAGGGAATGGGTGTTTTGTTACAGGTTTGGATGGGGTCTGATGCAGTGTTGTTAGGTCCTGTTCTGGGGAGTGGGGTTAAGGGGGTTTTTTGGGGCGTTTTGAGTGGGGGGTTCAACTGCATTGATGTGGGTGGCGGGGTAACTACGAGACAGTGGTTGGGAGGTGGCAGCAATGGGGACGTTACCTAGGTTGAAATGCCTCACGTGGAATGTTCGCGGACTTCGAACTATGTCTAGACGGTATAAGGTGCACGCCCATTTGGTGAGGCGAGGTGTCCAGATTGCACTGTTACAGGAAACTCACCTAACCAAGCACGAATGTGCTGCACTGCAAAGGAGGTGGCACGGCCAGGTGTTTGGTACTGGGTATTCAGCGTTTGCCAGGGGGGTGTTGATATGGGTGAGGGCGGGGATCCCGTTCCAGGCTACGAATCAGTTGGTCGACCCTGAGGGACGATTTGTGGTGGTAGAAGGGAGATTGAATGGCCGAGATGTAGTGCTGTGTAGTGTGTACGCCCCCAATTCGGACCAGGCCCGGTTTTTTGATAGCTTGTCGGGCTAGCTGGCGCACTTTCTGGCGGGCCCCATTATCCTTGGTGGGGACTTCAATTCAATTACTGATGTTACACTAGACAGATCGCATCCCCCACTATCTGACTCCCCAGTACGCAGGTTAGCAGCACATAGGAAAAATTGGCAGGAGAGTTGGGGCCTTGTAGATGTCTGGAGGGAGCAGCATCCTGAAATTAGGGATTATTCCTTCTTCTCGGCACTGCATGCACTGCACGTTAGGCTAGATTCAATCTTGTGTGGCGGCCCGTTGGCGGCCATGGCAACACATTCGGAATACCTGGCTAGGACCATTTCAGACCATAAACCCCTATTGGTGACGGTGCAGTGGCAACAGGCGAGGTCAGCGGTTCCATCATGGAGACTGCAACCAGCTGCATCAGAGGATCCGGTGTTTGGTGACACGGTCCTCCGGGAAATCGAACATTACTTTGATGAGAATGAGGGTTCTGCCACCACGAGATCGGTTGAATGGGATGCACTGAAAGTGGTGGTGAGGGGCGTATGCATGGGCAGGTTACCGAATGAAAGGGCGACGGTTGTGGCTGGACTGGAGAAGGCGGAGGGAGTGTTGAGGGATCTAGAGCAGCGTAGACCGGAGCAACCAGAGTTGCAGGAACGATTGCTGGAGGCGAAAGAAGTGGTTGCAACAGAAACGGAGCGTTTGCGATGTTTTGATTATAAGTTGTATGCCACCAAAATACATGCAGAGGGGGATAAGGTGGGCACACTACTTGCTAAACTCGCTAATCCGGATCCTAGAGGCTCCCCGGTCATGAACATTAGAACGGAGTCGGGGGAAGTTGTTTATTCACAAACGGCAGCTGTGCAGCGCTTCCAAACGTATTATACGAATCTCTATAAGAGCCGACTGGAAGTGGAAGCCCTGGAGATTGGGGATTACCTAGGGACGGTTTGTCTACCGGTGTTGGAGGCAGAGGTAGCAAAGGAGTTGGGGGGCCCTATCACCCTGTCAGAAATACGGGTGGCCGTCAAGCAGATGGAGAGGAATAAAACACCAGGGGTGGACGGCCTGCCGATTGAATTCTATGCAAAATTTATAGATGTTCTGGCACCTAAGCTGTTAACAGTATATTCTGAGGCACTGACGTTGGGACGCTTACCCCAATCGATGAGGGAGGCGTTGGTGATGCCGCTCCTGAAGCCTGGCAAAGAAGCTTCAGATGTGACGTCGTATAGACCTCTGTCTATGCTGACAGTGGATTATAAAATTTTAAGCCGCATTCTTGCCACTAGGTTACTTCCGTACATGACCACACTGGTACACCGGGATCAGGCCGGATTTATTCCGACCAGAAGCACCTCTCTGAATATCCGCCGACTGGTACGCATACTGGACGATGCCTTGGACTCGGACCAATTATCAGAGGTCTTGTCGATCGATACAGAAAAGGCTTTCGATAGCCTAGAATGGAGGCATTTAGATGGAGTGCTGGAGAAGTTCGGCCTAGGGGATGGATTTGGGCGGTGGACGAGGGTGCTGTACTCATCCGCTACAGCCAGAGTACGGTTGGGACCCGTCGTATCATCGGCCTACCAGGTGGGTAGAGGGACGAGGCAGGGGTGCTCGCTTTCCCCCCTGCTGTTTGCTTTGGCGATTGAACCGCTGGCGGCACGGGCGAGATCGGGCACTTGGTACAAGGGGATTGTCTGCGGGGCGGAGACTCACCATATCTCGCTATACGCGGACGATCTGTTGTAGTACCTGGAGGACACAGGGAGGGCCTTGGAGGGAGCAGTGGAGATGTTGTCTGACTTTGGCAAACACTCGGGCCTTAGAGTCAATTGGAATAAGACGAGTGTTTTCCCACTGCGGGCGAATGCACGGTATCCCCCTCTCGCCGCGGATGTGGTTTGGGAGGACGCATGTTTCACATACCGGAGGGTCCGCATTTACCATGAAACCGCGGATCTGTTGGAGGGAAATGTCGGTCGTTGTATAAGGACTTTGAGAGGTAGTATGGCTTTTTGGGCCTCCCTCCCAATGTCGGTGCAGGGCCGGGTGGCATTGCTAAAGATGGTGGCTCTCCCGAGATTGTTATATTACTTTCGTGCCCTACCAATTTGGATCCCGCAGCGGATGTTTAAGGATCTTAGGACAATGACCAGCGAGTTTATCTGGGGGCGTGGAAGGCGTAGGGTAGCTTTGAACACTCTGATGAGACCCAAACTTGATGGAGGGTTAGCGGTCCCCGATTTTGAATTGTATTATCTGGCGGCTCAATTGCAGGTGTTGACGCTGAATGTAGCTAAAGAATTTAGAGGCCCGGAACGGGAACGTGGGACCGGGATACAACGGCATGTCCTCTCGTACATAATACTACGGCAGAAATTAGATTTGAAAGGCCTATCCGTGGAAGAGAAGACTCTTCGGCTGAGTTGGAATAGAAGTCTGCGAAGGCAACTGGGGATGTTGACTGCGCTCCCACATGGGGGCGACTGGTCCCCGTTGTTAGATTGGGAGGAGCAGGGTTTGCTAATGGTGGGGGATTTATTTGTCGACGGGATGTTGGCCCTCTTCCGGGTCCTGCAGGACCAGTATGGCCTCCAAGATGGACACTAGCTGTTGCATGCAGCGGTGGTGGCAGCGATGCAAACGTACTGGAAAAGGGGCCTCACGGAACCGGACACCACCTTGGCTTGCCAATACGTGGTGATGGCGGCGGGGACAATTAAGGCGGTAACGTGCCTTCACTCCAGAATGCTACGTGACGGGTTGGAGCCGCTGACTACCCTCAAAGAAAAGTGGGAAGGGAGCCTGGGTAAACCGATACCGGACGAGGTTTGGAGCCAAATGTTGGAGAGGACATGGAAGGGTAGCAGAAATGCCCGCTTCCAGCAGGTGCATTTCTTTGTGCTGCATAGGGCTTACCTAACCCCGGGGTAGATTAGACGTTACTTTCGAGTGCAGGACGCGGCATGCCCAAGGTGCTTAGTGCCGGAGGTAGAGCTGGAACACCTCTTGTGGGATTGCCCGAAGCTAGGAACGTATTGGCCCGAGGTGGGAGAGCTTTTGAACACGGTCACTGATAGAGAGGTGGAATTTGACATGGCGACGTGCCTCCTGCTCTGGTTCCCCCATACCAAACGGACAAAAATTACGAGTAAATTTATATACCTGGGACTCCTATTAGCCCAGAGAGAAATTACCTGGCATTGGAAATCCAGGGAGGGCCCGTCGTTCAGAAGATGGATGAATGAGTTGTTGAAGTGGTCCAGATGCGAGAGTGTGGTTCGAATGCGGCAGGCCACCAAGACGGGTAATGAGAAGGGCTTGGAGGCAGCGAAAGCTTGGGAGACGATTGTGCAGGCGTTGCGTGACTACCTGACGTTGGATGAAGGGCGAGAACACTCGGTGAATGAGGTGATGTGAAACCTGGAAGAACGATCAGCTGACCCAGATAAGCAGAGAACCCTAGAGCCTAATCCCACGCTTATTACCCACATCAACGGCAGTAAGAAGGGGGGGGGGGGGGGAGGGTAGGTTTTGGAATCCCGCTGTAGCTCTAGGGTGGATGTCTGTAGATGGGTCTCATAAGCAGTGCCAGACAGAGCAGAACCACGGTGTATGGACTCTTGGGATTAGACGTAGTCACCGAGGGATCTTAAGACAGTCACCAAGGGGGGGTACTGAAGAGGAGCTGCAGAGGCGGGCACAGTTGATACTGACGTAGCTGGAGAGGCTACCAAACTACACTAGGCGGGGCTTTGGGTAGGGGGTTTTGTTGGTTGGAAAATGCAGATACTACGTTTGGTTGATGTTTATGTTTATGTTTATGTTTGTGACATTTTTAGAGCGCACAATACCCGGAGGTGTCTCGGCGCTAGTGTGGAACCGTCACTGAGGAGGAGAATTTATACTGGGAAGAGCCATGTCTTTAGTTTTTTCCTGAAGCTGATGAGGGTCGGGCGGTTTTGATGTGGAGTGGCAGTGTGTTCCAATGTTTAGAAGATGAGATGATGAAACACCTGTCGCCCCAGTTGACCTTTTTTGTCTGAGGGACTTTCAGCAAAAGTGCAGAAGATGAGCGGAGTATTCTAGGGTGCTCAAGCGGGCGGAAAGCTGATCTGAGGAACTGAGGACCCACGTTATTGATTGCCTTGTAGGTGATACACAAGGCCTTAAATATTGTCCGGCTCCTGACAGGGAGCCAGTGTAGTTGACGGATGTGAGAGGAGATGGATGTGAATTTGGGAATGTTTAAGAGGACTCTAGCCGAGGCGTTCTGGACTAGTTGAAGTTGGTTGAGGACTTTTTTCTGGGCATTGA
Organism: Lissotriton helveticus; assembly: GCF_964261635.1. Classification (NCBI taxonomy): domain Eukaryota; kingdom Metazoa; phylum Chordata; class Amphibia; order Caudata; family Salamandridae; genus Lissotriton; species Lissotriton helveticus. Next base: position 600,978 of record NW_027611692.1, on the reverse strand, counting down.
GGAAAAGGGCATTACAATAATCAGTTTTGGAGAAAACCAATGTACTAATCAAAGTTCTGCCGGCTGATGCTGGAAGGTAAGGGAGCAGCTTTTTAATTCTTTTTAGAGTATAAAAAGATGAAGAGACCACTGAATTGACATGATGCTGAAATGTCAGTTTGTCATCAAAGATGACTCCAAGGTTGCGGACCTTGGTGACCGGTTGAGGAGGGTCTCCCAATTCCGATGGCCACCAGCACGAGGACCAGATGGGATCCAACCTCCCGAATGTCATCACCTCTGTTTTATCTGAGTTTAATTTAAGACAATTAGATGACATCCAGGAGCTGATCGCCCTCATTCCCATTTGGAAATTTGCTGCCACTGATGTACCATTATTGTGTATAGAAAGCACAAGTTGGGTATCATCAGCGTAGGTTGTGAGGGTAATTCCATAAGATTTTATTACTCTCGCTAAGTCCGCAACATAAATGTTGAATAGTGTCGGACTTAGCGAGGAGCCCTGAGGGACGCCACAAGGAAGAGTGAAAGTCTGGGAAGTGAAGTGGGCCAATTTAACTGTTTGGGGACGATTAGCTAGAAAGGATGCGAGAAGATCTTTCGCTTTGTTTTTGACTCCTATAGCTGAGACACGGTCGATCAGGGTGGCATGATCGACCGTGTCAAAAGCCGCAGAGAGATCAAGAAGTATCAATACCGCAGCTCCTCCATTGTCGAGGGTCATTCTAATTTCGTATGCTGCCTTGAGGAGCGCGGTCTCAGTTCCGTGACCCCGTCTGAAGCCAAATTGGGTCTCGTCTAGTATGTTGTTCTTGTCTAAAAAGTTGGATAGTTGCACGTTCATCGCTTTTTCAAAAATCTTAGCAGGAAAGGGGAGACAAGCGATGGGTCGGTAACTGGCAGGAAGGAGGGGATCAAGAGTGGTTTTTTTTAAGAGTGGCCTAATGATGGCCTCCTTCCAGACTGAGGGGTAGATGC